>NW_005871073.1:7270856-7306139 GCF_000147115.1 Myotis lucifugus
TGTCCGTGTCCATTGGCTAGACCTACATGCTTGCATGTAAGTCCTTTGGTTGATCTTTCCCCCTTACCCCCACCCTCCCCTACCTTCCCTCCAAGGCCCGACAGTCCAATCAATGCCTCTCCATCTCTGGATCAGTCCTTGTTCATCAGTTTATGATGTTCATTATATTCCACAAATGAGTGAGATCATGTGGTATTTATCCTTCTCTGACTGGCTTATTTCACTTAGCATAATGCTCTCTAGTTCCATCCATGGTGTGGCAAATGGTAAGAGTTCCTTTTTCTTCTTCCTCTTCTTAAAGGATACCTTTCAGCATTTCATATAATGCTGGTTTGGTGGTGATGAACTCCTTTAGCTTTTTCTTATCTGTGAAGCTCTTTATCTGACCTTCAATTCTGAATGATAGCTTTGCTGGATAAAGTAATCTTGGTTGTAGGTTCTTGCTATTCATCACTTTGAATATTTCTTGCCACTGTCTTCTGGCCTGCATGGTTTCTGTTGAGAAATCAGCTGACAGTCGTATGGGTACTCCCTTGTAGGTAACTGACTTTTTTTCTCTTGCTGCATTTAAGATTCTCTCTTTGTCTTTTGCTCTTGGCATTTTAATTATGATGTGTCTTGGTGTGGTCCTCTTTGGATTCCTTTTGTTTGGGGTTCTTTGTGCTTCCTGGACTTGGAAGTCTATTTCTTTCACCAGGTAGGGGAAGTTTCTGTCATTATTTCTTCAAATAGGTTTTCAATATCTTGCCCTCTCTCTTCTTCTGGTACCCCTATAATTCTGATGTTGGTACGCTTGAAGTTGTCCCAGAGGCTCCTTACACTATCTTCGTATTTTTGGATTCTTTTTTCATTTTGCTTTTCCGGTTGGGTGTTTTTTGCTTCTTCGTATTTCAAATCTTTGACTTGATTCTTGCGATCCTCTGGTCTGCTGTTGGGAGTCTGTATAATATTCTTTATTTCAGTCAGTGTATGCTTAATTTCTAGTTGGTCCTTTATCACAACATCGAGGGTCTCATTAGATTTATTGAGGATCTCACTACATTTATCGAGGATCTCACTACTTTTATCGGCGGTTTCCATAAAATTCTTGAAAAATCTTAGAACCGTGGTTTTGAACTCTATATCCAGTCGTTTGCTTTCCTCCATTTCTGTCATTTGTGACCTGTTTCTTTGTCTTCGCATTTTGTCTGCTTCCCTGTGTTGGTAGAGTGGTTTTGTGTGCTAGGTGTCCTACAGGGCCCAGTGGCTCAGCCTCCCCAGTTACCTGAGGTGGACACTCTTGGTGCACCCCCTTGTGGGGTTTGTGCACAGTCTTGTTGTAGTTAAGCCTTGATTGTTTTAGGTGTCACTGGAAGGAATTGACCTCCAGGCCAATTGGCAGTGAGAATCAGCTGTGTCTGCAGTGGGAGAACTTCTGTGCTGAAGACACCCTTCTGGGGCAAGACTTGCTTCAGTGGGGCTTTGGTGCTCACTGAGTCTGCCCCCTGAGTGTGTTCCTTATGAATTTGAGGAGTTATAATCTGGGTGGTCCCACTCTGACCACTGGATACACTGGCTCTTGGATCTAAGGAGGTGCTAATTAAGCCTCTTCCTGAGGTTACCCAGCAGGAGCTACGAAGAGATATGCAGATTCCCCTTCCTTTTTTTGGGGTTTGGGGGTGCCCAGATGGGGCCCAGCTGAGAAGCAATGCAAGTTACTGTGGGGCCTTGGGCCTTCTCTTGGAAGTTCTGGGTCTGTCTGGCCCAGCTGCAATTTGTTAGGTAATTGTCAGTTTGCAAAGGACCCAGGCATTCATATGCAAAAGGCTTTGCAGCAGCCTGGAAGGGGCGGGGGTCTCGGAATCAACAGGGCGGAGCAAGCAGCTATGGCTGATTCTCAGCCCTGCCCTAAGGGGCTGCGCGTCTCAGTGTCCTGGTAATTGCTGCCAGCACCTCTGAGGGAAAGCCGTCCTCAAGTTCCGAGTTCTGCCTGCTGCCAGACCGTCCAGTTTCTCCCCGTATGAGTCCTGGGACCCCAGAGATTTCCCGGAACCGGAGTTCAGAGCAGTCGGGAGCTTGTGACTCCCTCCCGATTCAAAAAGACAGCCGCGTCCTCAGGTGCCCGCCCCTTTCCGCGCGCGCCGGAGCCTCTGTACCTCTGCACTTCACTTTCGTAGTTCCTCTGAGTCTGTGTGCTCTTCTCTTTCCTTCTAGTTGTAGAGTTTCCACTCAGCCAGCCTTCCTGTGGTTCTGGATGATGACCGTTCTCCCTTTTAGTTGTATTTTTGAAGTTGTTGTCGGAGGCAGCAATTTCCGGTGTTTTTCTATGCCGCCATCTTCGGTTCTCTCTCCCCCAAATGTATTTGACCCTGAAATCCGTTCGTGGATTCTCAGAAAACAGGTTGGGAAACACGGCGCTGGCCTAAGAGGAAGAGGTTGGTAATCCAAAGCCTGAGCACAGCTCCAGGCCAAGCATCATGCTACGTGCTTTCATAGGGCTCTGTACACCTGCGAGGTAAAAGAGTGATGATTTCCTTTCATCCTCAAAAACACTCCAAGGTATGAATGGTAATTTTCCATTTCTGAAGAGAGAATTGAGAAGTAAAATAATTTGACCCATGTTTTGAAGCGAGTCGGTGGAAGAGAAAGACTTCGAAACCACGTTGGCTGGGTTCCAAGGGTCCTCTTTTCCAACTAAGCACAGCTGAAGAAGTGCTGGAAGGAGCTTCTACTGAGGCCAAGCGAGCCTCCTTCCTGGTGTCCTCATCAAAATTGAGGGACTTGACGAAGAGGGTGCGGGGAACAACGATTTGATATTTTTAAATTATTGCTTGTTTCAGCTGATACTTTGTATTTATTGTTTGTAAAATATCGGTTTATTTAGTATTCTTTCTAGAATTAATGGGTTTTAAACAATTGCATGGAATTTTGAAGAAAATGCAAATTTTCAGTTTGAACTCATTGTATAGAATCTGTCCACACATGGTGAATACATTGAAAATTGACTTTTTGCCCTTCTAAGGAAGCATTTAAGAAAGGAACCATGCAGATTTCTTAATCAATTATGAAAATATTAACTTACAATTCAATATTCAGTGTAACTCCTGAATGTCATTTGTTGGCCTGAGGATATATCTTATAAAAAGTACCACATGTGTCTACATTACGCTGTTATTGTCATTGTCAACCTTAAACAAAAGCTGACTAGGTATTCTGTCACCAAAAGGGTTTATTCAGGAAAAAGAAGAGGCTGCAATTTGATACATGCAGACATGGCGGCCACATGCACACACGGAGAGGAAAACAAGCAGCAGCAGGAAGCCCTTCCTACAGAGGGGAAAGGAGGCAAGGGGAGGGCTGTTGCTACCTTGGAGCTCTGTTTAAAACAGAAGAGCTCTTCCGTAGGGCGTTAGCAGCAAACTTGAGGTGTTAAGAGCTCCTCCCACAGGCCCTCCCTATTCTTTTCTTGGCTAAGGTTTCTGTCCTAAATTCTGACAGTGTACACATATTTTTAATTCAAAAAAATTGTGTTGATTTTTTTAGAGAGAGAGAAAGGGAGAGGGATAGAGAGAGAGAGACATCAATGCAAGGGGGACATATTGATCAACTGCCTCCTTCATGCCCACCAGGGATTGAGCCTGCCACCTGGACAAGTGCCCTGATCGGGAACCTTTGGGTACACAGGATGACACCCAACCAACTGAGCCACACCAGCCATGGCTTTAATTCAATTTTTTAAAGTCTAAATAATTGTTTTAACCTCTCTCTTTATGTTTTTCATGATATCAGACAGCGAAAATACAGGATTGTATAATTCCAGTTACTGAACATCTGGTAACCCTATTGAGAAAAACTAATTGGGCAATTAAAAAAAAAATTTTAGATAAAGAACAGTTTTCTGATGGTAGAATAAGTGAAGTGACATCACTTAACCAGCCCAAGGTCTCATTTCCAAGTCTTTGCCTTTTCTTCTCCCGCTCATATTTTTGCACCAGAAGACCTTAAGGCAGGAATACTCCCAGCCCCCACTGGTAGTAACAGCAATAGGTCAAATTGATGACTTAACAAATGGTTGAGGAGTTGACAGCACATTGTCGGGGTAAACAATACAATCCTCTCACTCACTGAGCAACCATTTACATAATGTACCACAGTTGATTGTTTTCCGGCATCCTTTAGGGAAGCCATAGAATGTTTGCATTCTTACTTTCAAAAGAAGCCTGTCACTGAATTTTCTGAAGACAAAGCAACTGAGTGAAACGAGGAGGATATGGCTCTCTCCCGCTGGGTGACTTTAGGCGAGTCATTTACCCTCTCAGGCTCTCCGTTTTCTTACTTGTAAAATGAGGCTGTTGGAATGACTAAAAATGTCTCTAAACGTCTACGATATGATTCTGCATCTCAGTTCTCCAAAATATGCCACATGTTCCCTGTTATCCCCTCTACATCTCATCTTCCTCTGTGTTTTTAATTTGCAAAAGGTCTCAAATAAGAGTACTGTCCAACAGTATTGTGAGGGAGGAAAAAACTTTCCTTTACCCTCAGGGTTCTTCTGGCTGGCCTAATAATCAAGTAGACATGAGACAGATTAGCAAGAGAAATAAGCAAATTTAACACATACATATGTATGGGCACCCCACACCCATGAGAAAATCAGAGACCCCACACGCAGGAGCGGTTCAGAGATAAAAAGGGGGACTGAGCTATGTAAGACATCCCGAGCTAGGGGTGAGGTAATGCACCCTGGGGGCTTCGAAGGGACTTTGCAGGATAAGAAGAGCAGATGCTTAGTAAATACAGGTAGAAGTTTGCCCTGCCCTATAGGTATGTCAACAGAGTTTATCTGCGATAATCGCTTATTATGGGCAAGGCCCCTAATTCAAGTTCTTCTAGGTAGTTAAGGAAGGGGCAGAAGTTCTTGAGCCTGTAGCCAAAGTTGCCTTTTTAGCTCAAAACAGTCTGCATACCACATCCTAGGGTGACTCATTCGGAACCCCCACAGTATAATAGAATCCAGTTCTACAAGAATTTATTGTGCACTTTTATCAATTTGGCAGCTTTGGTCACACATTTTATCGTATGTCTATTTTTACCAGCAACCTGAATAAGAAGGTATCATCCTTCGCATACCATGCAGGCATACCTCAGAGATACTGCAGGTTCTCTCCAGACCACCACAATAAAACGAGTGTTGTTGTAGGGGGTGGGAACGACACCAGGTGTCTAACCAGTGGGTCAAACCAAACCTGAGTTCAGCAACCTTGGTTCTTGAGTTCTCGCTAGGAAAGAATTCAGAGCAAGACCCAAACTGTAAGAGAACATTTACTGGGTAAATTACAGAGGTAGAAAAAGTAATCCCTAGAAGAAAGGGGCTTAGGAAACAAGTTATGGAGGTAAAGGAATGGCTCTTGGAGCTTGGGAGTGAGGAAGGTAATGGTAAGAGCTTGGGGGAGGGAAGGGGAAAGGCCCGGGTGTGTTCCCTGGAGGGAGAGTGCACTGGGTGCTCCATCCTAAGGGTTTTAAGGACGGAGATTTTAGGGGAGGTCCCAGGGAAAGATCTTCACAGAATATTCAGCAGTTTTCCAGGTGTGTCCTTTCAGAGTTGTGGTCTCCACTGATTGATCGGCCCACACCAAGGAAGTGGGGACATTATTCAATGTAGCTGGTCCTGACGTCAGCCATAGCTGGTTTTATTGCTTAGCTGGGCCTGGAGCTGAAATACAACTGAGGACTGGATGTTATCTCTAGGGTCCAAACCAAGTGACCCGCGATATGCTAGGGGAGGAAAAGTCACCCTGGGGGCAAGGTCCCACCATACAATTGATTGTCCATTGCTAGGCACCTGGGGCTTTCCACCCTGATGACCTGGCCCATCGTCCTTGCTCTGCTCATGTCATGAAGTGAGTCATAATTTTTTTGCTGGTGGAGGGTCTGGCATTCAATTGGTAAAATTAAAAATCCACTAAGCATAATAAACCAAGGCACAATAAAATGAGATACAGCTGTATTCAGATTTTTTACACAACTTTTATGGGGCAAACTAGGATAAACCAGATCTTCTTATCTGGAATGCACTTACCACTACACTATCATCAAATGTCCTTTAGTTGTTTAATTAAATAAAATTTAATAAATTTTCTTTGCACAGCCATTTTCATTTGTTGCTATCAGGGCTTCAGCTGATATTATTAAAGTGCAAAACCATGAAGAAGACATCTAAGAGTCATTCTCTTGCCTGTTCTCCCACACTTCTCAGTAATTTCTACACTTATAGTTGAAGATTTTAAAAGAGCATAATAAAATGGACTCTTCTAACCAGTCCCAAAATAAGATGTGAAGTCAGTGTTTTGTCCTTGAAGTCAAAAGTTGTCCCTGTCCTAACTCCTTACCCCACATTCTTAAGAATAATAACACCTTACATTTGCATAGCAAGGAACTTTAGCAAGTTGCACTAGCATCCTGAGCTCCAAATTGTGGAGGGAGGGCCACAGCAAGAGTCAGATTGAGAATAGCAGTCCATTTGAAGCACTAATAAGCAATGTGACCTTCGGCAAATTCTCCATGCTTAAAAGGAGAGGGGTGGCTTGTGTTGAAAACCTTTTGAGTCCTTCTAGCTCTCACATGCAATGATTCACTTTTGATTTTTAGGTATTAACACATGTACAGTGCATCCTTTTTGTTAAATGCATGATAACATTCCAGTAAAATATCCCATTTATAGTACTAAAACCTCCTTCATCTACTACCCCCCAACCCCAGATCTAGAGGCCATCATTTTTATTCATTTTGAGTATATATCTTCCAGAATGTTTCTATATTGATAAACTATATATATATATAGTTGAAGGGAGATGTGTCATTATTTCATTAACTTCACAATGTGTATTAACTATCTGTTAACCTAGAAATAAAAGGCTAAAGTGAGAGATAACAAGCATTTGAGATCCAAAAGAGAAACACTCATTCAGGCAGTAACCCAAATAGTGTGTACACATGAGGAGGTGAAGGCAAAGGTATTTTTGAGAAAGCAAAAGAATGAGTACATGAATTGAAGGAAGGAATTTCTATGGGTGTTAAGAAGCTAAGGAAGAACTTTTTATAGGTGCAGATAAGCTAACAGTGGTGATGCTAATTCTAAAGAATGTCTTTAATTTTCAGTCCAGTAGTCTTAGCAAACAGTTGTTAGGAATACAATGATGCTTTCGGCCTAGTTCAAAGGTTATTTTTCCTAGTTTTAATGTTTCAAGGGTTTGAGAAGTGCAAGGAAGTTCCGCTGGTATCTGATTATATAACATTTTACCTATCCATATCAATATATATTGTCTTCATTCTCTTCAACTACTATCTGTTCTATCATAATATGACTGTGTTCTATTCAGTGAAATTATTTTTTCTTTGTTGGACATTTAGACTGTTTCTGTTTCTCTTCTCCTATAATAAAGAATGATGTATTGGATATCCTAGCATGTGTCTCTTTGGTCATATATATGATGTTCCTTTGGTTAGATATTGAGATGAAATTTAATTTTAATATACTTCTAATTCATCCTCTAAAGTCACTGTACCAATTCACACTCCCCACCAGCAGAGTATGAGAGAACTCCACACTTTAGCCAATACTTTATGTTATCAAAAAAGTCAATCTAAGAGGTAAAAATGTTATCTCATCCTTAATTCCAATCATTCCTTTCTGTACTAGACCTTCTTATCACAGTTTCTAGTCCTATCCTTCCCAACTCCCTTATAGGAGTTTACACATTGTTCTTCCTTCCAATAAATCTTTCCTCAGGAAAGAACCTGGTATCACTTGCCTCAGTACAAATATAAGTCAATTTACTTACTGTTCTTATGGATATTTGCATTTCAAGTTGTATCTCTAATTGCAAAATAAAAGACTGTAGAGCAACTTAAAGACTTATATAAAGAGAGAATTATTTCTTAGACTAGAAGGCTTTCATAGTTTCAGAAATCACACTATTAATGGCCCTGGTCATGATCCACTAGGAATGACTTATTGATGTGTGGAAAATCATGATGTTCTGATTAGAAAACATGTGTTTATGCTGATTGCTACTCAGATCATCTCAATATCAGAGAATTCTTCAAGTAGCAAATGCACTAAACTCCCTCCTGAAAGGCAATGTGTTATGGCTGTTGAGGGAAGATAAAATATTAGAATTCTGCAACAAAATTCATTTATATTATCAGGAACCCCAATGAGGCATGGTTGCATATTTACTGCTCAGAAATATCTTCCTCCAAGCTTATGAGAGGAGACAGAGCTTTCAACCACTCAGCAGGTCCATTTTTTTCATTAGCAAACATGCTACCTCTGAGGAAGCCTGTGGGTCTAGGATTTAGTTTGAAGAAAGTCTGATTCCAAGCACTCTGGACATCAATGTTCTTATCTCTTAACATGCTAACATGCTTTAGCAGCCTCCCAAGGTAGTATTGTGGTAGGCAGTTAGACAGATGTGAGCTGAGCAAGGACAATGGGATGGGCTAGGTACAGAAGATCACCAGGGGTGGAAGCTCCGGGTGCTTAGCAATAGACAAAACTGGCAAAACAAGAATATCACCACCAGGATACCCTTTCTTTCCCTAGCATATCTCTGGTCATGTGTTTTAGACCCCCTGTGGTTCCTGGCCTGTTGCTAGTCATTCTGGTTAGATGCCCTCAGAAGGGGAATTAACAAGATGGCTAGAGAATAGCCCTTAAGCATTAAGCCCCCAGGACAATGAAGTTCTGGCCCCTATCAAACACATCTCGGCCTCAGTTGTGTTTCAGATCCAGGCAAGTGATACCTCAGGACCAGTTGCATTAACTAATGACCTCCTACTCTGGTGCCAATCTATCAGTAGACCATGACCCTGAAAGGACACACCTGGAAAGCTGGTGAATATTCTATTGGGATTTTCCCTTGAGATCTCCAGATAAATACCCACAAGTCAGAGGACCCAGTGCACTCTCCCTCTCGGGAGCACACTGGTGCATTTCCTGTCCCCCTCCACTTCCCCTCCAGGTATATTACCTTTACCTTCTTTCTCCTAAGTATCAAGGGCCCTTCTTTTGCTTCTGTAGCTCATTTCTTCTACCTCTGTGACTTTCTAAATAAACTTTCTAGCCGAAACCGGTTTGGCTCAGTGGATAGAGCGTCGGCCTGCGGACTGAAGGGTCCCGGGTTCGATTCCGGTCAAGGGCATGTATCTGGGTTGTGGGCACATCCCCATTGGGAGGTGTGCAGGAGGCAGCTGATCGATGTTTCTCTCTCATCGATGTTTCTAGCTCTCTATCTCTGTCCCTTCCTCTCTGTAAAAAATCAATAAACTTTCTCCTACAGCTTGAGACTTGGCTCTGAATTCTTTCTTAGCCAAATCTCTAGTACTAAGGTTGCTGAACCAAGGTGTGGTCTGACTCCACTGGTATATTCTCACTCCAACAGTACGAGATTAAAATTTTATATGTGCAAATACATTTATCAACTCTAAAGTGGGGGCAGTCATTATTATTAAGTAAATAAAACAATATTTTTGAATACCCACACATGCCTCACAAAGGTCTTGTGAGATAAACATGGTTTTTCCCAAGAGAAAGTTGAAGCTCAGTGAAAGTATCATGCTCCAGGTAAATTTAGCAGCAGCAACAAAATTCATACAAATTCTTTCTGCCTCCAACATCCAGGTTCTTTCCAGCACATAATCTGCCTCCACCATTTTACAGTGTACTATGCCAACTTAATAACTATATCTTAAGTGAATACACAAATGAAAGTTTACATTGTGTTTAAATGCAGAGTTCTGAATACCATGAGATTTCACTTCATTTAAATATGTAAGTCTGTAAGCCATAGTATCAGTCATAGCAATATCACTCATAGTGTCTAATAGTTCAAGGTTCATGCCAACAAGACAGCATCTCTGTGTGGATAATGTGATGGAATTTAGACTCACAAAATGGAGGTAGGACGGACAGAGCAAGTAGGAAGTTGCTACTCCATGCAGTTTCCCCAGGCTGGTGCCAGGACACATTCTGGGGAGATGCGATAACAGCACATTTTACATCTTCATGTGTAGAAACCAATAAATCTTAGTCCTTCCAAAAGCACAGCCCTGCTTTGGGGTAAAATTGCAGCCATTGATCTACAGTTCAGCTCTAACTTAACTCTCTGCCTTTTTTCCTTTCATGCAACTTCCACCTATTTAGATGTGGGTCACTGGGTGGCAAATGCAAAGGAAACCAAATGTGGGGATGATAGGAGTGGTCGATAAGCTAGCATTTGGGGATTTCTGCTTCTAAACAGAGGCTGGGGGGGGGGGGTAGAAGAGGATTTCAAAGCAAATGCCAGTTATGTCCCAGAGGCAGCAGTGAGATCATAACTAAGGGGTGATGGCTGCTAATTTAGAGCTGAACTAAAAATCACCTTTATAGCAAGGATGACTGGATCCTGCCAACTCAGAGGATTAGAGCCACAGAGCAGCAAAATCCCACTCCTTCATTTCACAGACTTGAAAACTGCAGTCCAAACGGGGGACAGAGCTGGGACTCACACTTAGAACTCTAGGCCCAGTGCAGGGATCTCTGCCTTTGGCCACGAACCTCCCCCAGCTGCAGCTGCTTGCCCCTGAGCGCTTCCACGTGTTGGAGACAAACACTTGATAAATCCTTTCTGTTTACTGAGGCAAAACAAAGAAAAGACACATCTTCCTTCTCCCAGAATATCGGGCGCAAAACCATGAACAGATACCATTTTAATTGCAATTAAAACATAAAGCCTCAAGGACAGATTGCTGTAGATGGGGACAGGGGATTGAAGAGTTAATAGGCTCAAAGAGAACCAAATTTCTGATCCTCCAAGAAGGATAGCTTACCTGGGGGCTTTGCACAGCTCTTAAGATACATGTTACACAGTGACATTCCCATAAGCCTCAGGTTTTATGCTAACCAACCCTTTAAGTAGTAGAGGGGAAGAGGTATTCCTGGGCTTCCTAGCTTGAAATACTTCAGAGAAGACATTTAAAGGTATCATTCAAGTGATGAATGCAAGCAGGTTTCAGGGAGAAAACAAGCTCAGCAGCACTCTGACTCTCCCTCCAGGACAAGGGCGGGCCCTGCACAATCCCTCGGACACTTGGAACCAGAGCACCGGCTGTCTGGCCGGGCTTGCCCTGACCAGGTCTTCCCACTCAGCCCCACACCAGTAGTGCCAAAGGCAAGACAGGAGAACATTTGTATTGGCACCAGGCAGTTCACACTCGCAACCGAAATTGTAAAATAAAGGAAGTTCATTTTGGAGCTCTCCCACATTTTCCAGACTTTTCTTCCCTGTCTTGGAATGTCCTGCCTCTCCTTATCCAAACACGCAGAGCCCTCTGGCTTCCACCATCCTGGCCAGAGACATTCCACCTTCCACCTGATCCTATCTTTTCCAGAGCTCTCCCTACCCTAAAGTGGACCAGAGCCCCTTTCTTCCAGCTGTGGAGATCTCAAATAAGATAGTATTTGACTAAAAGAATGTATAACAGGAAGATCTCTGATAAATGCTTCACTTTGCTCCTCCTACCCCCAAAGCTTTGCATTTTAAAGCATTTGTTGACTTATCCTAAAGGAATCTCTTAATATGTGGAAAAGTTGTTTTTGAGCTGAGGCCCTAGACTTCCTTGGGCACTCCCTACTCTCAGCACTAGCCCTGACCAGTCAGCTGCACTAACAGTTAATCCCAGACATCTTGTTTCTCTTAAGCCACCCAACTGGAGTTTCTTCATTTTTAAAGATGTCTTATAAGTAGCTGACAGGGAATTTCTGATCCTGCTTGAAGGATGGGTTAATCCATTCCAGGTAACCCTTTCTGGGTCTGGACTTTGTGCTAAGCACAAGTCTTATATTATTGACATTTTCCCACAACCCTCTGAGGGAGATTCTCTCATGATCTCCATTTTAGAGAAAACAGGTTTAGAATGGTTTCTCTCCCAAGGTCATGGTCAGGAGCAGATCTGCAGTCATACCTAAATCCCATGGATTCCAGAGCACATGTTCTGAACCACTGCGCCATAATGAGAACAGCACTAACTCCAGGCAGAAGACCCACGCTTATGTCGTAGCTCTGCAACGATGACCACCAGTTTCCTGAACCTGTCTAAAACTCCTTCCTAATCAGTAAAATAGATTGATGACAATACTTATCATGCAAGGCTAAGGTGAGGATTAAATGTGAAGAGTGATTTATAAAATGGCACCAAATCTATATGGCTATTTCTCACTGATAGAAATATGGCTCCTGTATTTTTTATTTTATTTCACTTTCGTTTTTTTTAAATTAAAAAACCTTTATTGTTTAAAGTATCCTCTCCCCGCCCCCATTCCTCCTATACTTTTTTTAAAAAACCACCTCTCCTCAAGGGAAATTGATTTCTGTGTATATGTGAATTCTACAAAAGATGGACATACATGACAATAAATTGGGACCCTCTCTGTTTTGTTCTTCATGAAGGCTCTTAACAAATACTTGTAAAATAAATAAATGATCGATGTTTCTAACTCTCTATCTCTCTCCCTTCCTCTCTGTAAAAAATCAATAAAGATATATTTTTAAAAAATAAAAAAATAAAAAAAAACACCTCTCCTCAAGGGAAATTGATTTCTGTGTATATGTGAATTCTACAAAAGATGGACATACATGACAATAAATTGGGACCCTCTCTGTTTTGTTCTTCATGCAGGCTCTTAACAAATACTTGTAAAATAAATAAAAGATTGATCTTTGCTTGGGAAACAAAAGGGGAGCATAGCAGGTGAAGGAAGAAGGCTTTGTTAATTGAGAAATTGTCACCGGCGTCAAGAAACACTACTGACTTTTTACACATGACTATCAAGTCCTAAGTAGCTAAGCAGTAATAAGATGTACTCTGATATCATAGTAAAATGAATGAAATCTTGTGTTAGTTTTCTTTCTTTCTTTCTTTCTTTTTAAACAAATCAGCAGGTTTTTATGTGTGGAAAAGTTTTTAAGGTTCGAGTTATAGCCCTATTTTGACCTATGTTTAGCTGCATTTAGGCTTGCTAAAGCTACCTTAATCCTCCTTGAACTTCTGTACCCCATTTCCCCGCAATTTGCAAGTCTTTAAAAACATGGCTGTGTAAAGAGTGTGTTTGTTTAGTCCAGTTCCTCCCCCCGCCCCCCTACCCACCCTTCTTTTCTATTTTGGGCTTTCACCCTCCCTATTGTACCTGGCATGTTTCCCAAGAAGTGCTTCAGTTGCAAAGAAGGAAAATACTGACAGTGCATAATTTAAATGAGAGAGATGTGCCATGCCACATTTTCATTAAAATTACAGAAAAATCCAAGCTGTGTTGAGTTTAAGGGAGATCAGAATAGAGTCCAAAGTACTATCATTACATTTTGTAGTGTTTTTTTAGCTCAATAAAGCAGCTGTCCTATATTTGCAAAATAGCATGGAAATTGTTGGTCGTGGAAAAGGAGCGATGCGCACTGGTTTTTTTCTTTTTTCATTTCAGTTTAGAGTTCTTGACTAGTTACAAGAATTAGAAAAAACACCAAAGTGTACAATGCCTATAATCTCTATTGGCATATAAATGTCAAACCCAAAATATGTTGAAAAGAAAGAGCTGCTAAAAAGTGTATTGGGGCTGAGTCTTGCTAACAGATTAACAAGTACTTACCCACAAATCAAATACTTCTATGGCCAGTAAGCTTAATAAAACAATGGCCCTTGTTTATAATGGTGGTTCAACAAGCCAAATTTTCTGAGGACTTAAACAAAGCAACCAAATAAAGATATGAGTCTGAAAAAAAAAAAAAAAGGCCTGAAGCAAATGTGGAAAATAAAGAATACCAAAACAATATTAGTTTTCTCAATAATTGCTAGATTCCACCGCACTTGAACTTAATCATCCTTTAGAACTGGATGTTCATTATATTTTGACATTAGTTTGTCATGTTTTGGCATCAGTTTGACTAACAGAACACTCCTGTCATCAACCAGGCGATTTTCTTCTCAGTAGATAATAACTTTCCTGTACATGACTAATGCCCATTTTGTTATATTATCTTAGGATCTAGCCCCAAGGGTCAGAGATAGCAAATAATAATAAAAAATTATCTGGGCTAATTGGGAGTTCAACAGAAAGAAAGAAAGAATATTGAGAAATTTCAGAGAAAACAAACTTTAAAGCTAATTCATTTCACTTGTTCTTCAGCAAACTACATTTCTACAGTTTCCTAACTGAAGTTTTTATAGTTATGAATCTCTGAACACAATCTATAATAATAAAAGCATAATATGCTAATTAGACCAGATGTCCTTCCAGATGACCTTCTGGACGAAGCCAGGGCTGCAAGGGAAGTAGTCCTTCCTTCCCTCGCGTGCCAGAGGGAAGCCAGTGCCGGCAGCCGGGGGAAGGAAGGACTACTCTTGCATGAATTTCATGCATCGGGCCTCTAGTATCCTTATAAATGTAATCCAGCTTCGGCTTTGTTAATAAGTAAAAAAAATCACTCTAACATACACCTAGAACTTTCATTCCAACAAATCACCTGATATGTACTATGTTCCTGTCTTTTTCTCTTTTAATGTTATACTTAATTACACAAATAGCCCATGAACACATTACTGTACAAAGACTAAAATATAGAAGGAGTAATATATTGCTCAAGTGGCCACCTTTAAATACTATAGTTTTGCCAGTTTTGAATTTTTTAAAGTCTTTTAATCATACTTCCCTTGCAGCTTTTTCTTGTTTGTTTGTTTTTAATTATTGCAATTTGTTGAATAAACCAAATCATTTGATCATCTGTTTTAAACAGATCTTGTCAATTTGGATTTCATTGATTGCATTCCCCTGATGTCATCTAACATATTCCTTCATTTTCTGTAATTCCTATAAATTGGTAGTGATCTAGAGCCTAATTCAAATTCAATGTCAAATATATATACATATATGTGTAAATATAATATAATATAATATAATATAATATAATATAATATAATACTAGACACCCGTTGCACGAAGATTTGCGCAATAGGCCTTCCTTCCCCTGGCTGCTGGCACCGGTTTTCCTCCGGCACCTGGGACCCAGGCCTTTGGTCGGGCTGCAGCAGAGAAGCCAAGCCTCTTCAGTCTTCAGTCTTCAGTCTTCAGTCTTCAGTCTTCACTCCGAGCCTGTGTATGCAAATTTACCACCATCTTTGTTGGGTTAATTTGCATAGTCGCTCTGATTGGCTGGTGGTTGTAGCGAAGTTACACCAATTTGATTGTTTCTCTTTTATTAATGTAGATAATATAATAATATTCATATTCAAAATATTTCATAGGTCATGAGGTATTCCTTATCAAGACATTGTCTCTTGCAAATTAATTTTTTTACTGAATATATGTCATGGAGAGTCCTACATGTACATGTAGATTTAACTTAATTCTTCATTACACAGAATGATGTATTATAATTTACTAGAGGCCTGGTGCACGAATTCGTGCATGGGTGGGGTCCCTCGGGGTGACCTGTGGGGATCGGGCCCCAGCTCAAGCCCCCGGCCTTGAAGCCCCGCAGCCCCGCCTGGCACCCCACTGTGGCCTGGCACTGCTTTCTCACCTGCTCCACCATCCCACTTGTGGGGCGATTGATTAGGGCTGGACCCCCCTGCCCAGTTTCTCAGCGCCAGAGAGCCAGGCAGCAGCCCTGCCCCCCGCTGCTGCCGCTGGTCATCATCTGTGGGACAATCAGGCCTCCACTTGCACATGCCTTGGCCAGGTGCCACCCACTCACCTGCTCCACCATCCCACTGCAGTCCCGCTCTCATTGGGGCCCATCAGATCCCACAGCACCTCTACTGCCGCCTGCTGCCAGCACTGCATCCCCAACGCCCACCATGTTTCATGCCACCTCCTAGTGGTCAGCACACGTCATAGGGAATGGTCAAACTCTTGGTCAAACTCCCAGTTGAGGGGACAATTTTTATATAAGGCTTTTATTACATAGGATTATTTGTATTATATTTTATAATGATAATTTATATTTTCTTCCCCCTCCTGACAGACCTTAAGATTGTTTTCACCTTTATTCAGAATTCTACATTGAACATCCTATACACAGGCTTTTGTGTACACAAGTAAGAGTTTGTAGGACAATGAAATCTTTAGTCCTTTTTCTCCCATGTGCCCTGTCAAGAGACCTTGAAAAGGGGAGATTATCATTCACAGGAGAAGCAGCAATAGAAGGTCATTCTGGTTAGTACAATGCATTTAAGCTCCTTCCCAGCACTGGAAAGGGACCTAAAATACTGCAGTCATCGCCACAACAGGGTCCATGTGTCAAAGGGCACTCAGAAACATCCACTGGGGAATAGGAAAAAAATAGAATTTTTATTTCTATTGACTATTTTCTATGTGCTTATTTTATAATGTATAGAAATACATACAAGTACTTTATAAATATATATGTACATATGTTTGCATATATATTGGGTATGTGCTCAAAATATTTAATCAAAAGGATGTTCTGAGAAAAAAAAGTATAGATATTATTGTGTATTTGTTATATGGAGCTGAGTTTCTGCAAAGCTGATTGCCTACTCTGTGCCTCCACCTAAATTATTTGTCATCATCTCAAACTCAATCTGTGAAAAAAAGCATTCATCATTTTTCCCCTCAAGGCCCAGCTTCTCCCCATGATTTCTATTAATGGCATCAGCAGCCTTCTCCCAGTCACCCAGCCTCGAAACCTGAGTCATCTTTTGTTTGCTTCGCCTTTCATCTTAGTGTCTGCAATGCTCTTACATCTTTCCTCCTTTCCATCTCCACTGCCACCACCTTCGTTCCGGCCCGTTTGGTGACTATTACAACAAAAGTCTAATTGGCCTCTACTCATTCTCTCCCTTTTTAAACTGATCTACCCTACAAGATGAGTCTTTCTAAATCACAACTCAAGCCTGTTGCAATCCCACATATAATTAAAATTTGCCAACTGGAAAATGTCAAACCTACTCCCTAAGTGTGGGATTCAAGAACTTTCAGATGACTTGGCTTCAAAGTCTTTCTCTACCTCACATTTTTCTGCTTTTCCGCGTGAAGCTTTACTCAATTGAATCCTTAGTCCATGCCTGTTATCTTGCTAGTAGAGGGAACGAAAAAGTTTTCCTGGACCTTCTTAGGGTCTCTTACTGGTTCTGAAAAATACAGTTTGATAGGAGGAAAATATACATTTAATTTAATACAAAATATATGTGACATGGGAGACTGCACAAGGAAGTGAAAACCTAAAAAGACAGTTAGACCTGACTCTATTTCTGCTGGGTTTGATGAATGTAGGCAGCCATGGAAAAAATATGATAGTCAAGAAGAATGAGGAAAGTGTGGTGAAGGGTGTGTTTGTGCCGGGGGGGGGGGGGGGGGATATATTTAACAAAGCCTGTGTGCAGGATTCTTCTTGGCATCAATTTTTCTCCCAAGATAAGGATGCTTCTTTCCTCCGGGCATAGGGAAAGCATCTCTCATACAAGGGTTTTATGGCCTCTGTCAGGAGAAAAGAGGGCTGGCCGGGAAGGACTCTGACCTGCTTCTGCTGTTTTCTCAGACTCTTCGGGCTTAAAATATTCCATATGCCAAGGTGCCATCATTTGGGATAGCATGTCCTGAACCCCATCACTAGGCATATTATGGGTGTTATCTCAATTCTCACCATGCTCTATGAGGCACAGGATTGAATTAATAAGGGGGATTTCCCAACCGGAATGCCTGGATTCCAATCCCTCTTATCAACCGTGTGACAAGTGACTTGCGTGACAGCTTTGTTAACCTCTCTTGTCTCGGTCTCCTCACCTGCAAACTTGTGGCAATGATGGTATCTGCCTCACTGGGTTGTTGTGAAGACTAACTGTGTAAACACCTTGCAAATGTTTAGAACCATGCCTGGCACAGAATAACTACTCAATACATGTTACTCTGCTCTATTATTATTATTATTATTCCCATTTTGCTCATCGGTGTTATGTCAATTGACCCTGTTCATACAACTAGTGTCAGAACAGGAGCTCAACCTCCCACCCCACCCCCCACAACTGCCTGACTGCAAAACCCATGTTCTTAGCACAGCCCTGGACCCATCCAGACCCATCTCTCCTACTTCCTGTGCACATGTACTCGCAGCTCCAGTTAGTCAGTTACTCACACATCTCCAAGATGCTTTGTATTTTTTCCTTTCTTTGTCTTCCTTTTCATAATCTTCTTTTCCTCCTGATATAGTTCTGTTAACATGCATTTCATTCCTCTCCTATCTCTTCAATGGTGATCTCAGCTGCTTAAAATCCTACCCATTTTCGTGAAAGGCCACCTTCTTTGTGATACCATCACTGACCCTCTTCTTTCCTCTTCCATGGAAAGGCAAGTGCGGTCTCTCTGTGTGTGAGTACACGTATACATTATAGTTATCATATTTGTGCCTTTGTTACAGATATCTGTGCACCTCCGGCAGAAACCAGGATTTTATGTTTGAAAGTCCACCTGATGTTATCTCGCCTAATGACTGTTTTCAGAGCCCCGGGTTCAAAGGAGTCAGTCCAGACGGCCCGAGGCAGCTGGGAAACTGAGTGGGTGCACCTGTGTCCTCCTTACACACACCCACAGCCCTTCAAACAGAGTGTCCCCTTTTTATCTGTTCCACATATTGGGGCAAATGTTTACAGGCAGCCTATAATAAGTCATTGTCTTCGCTCACCCACTGCATCTCCAGCGCTGTGTGGGAGGAGAGAGGCTTATGGATGGTGTGTCTCTAGCAGCAGCAAGTTCGGGGCCTTGACTGACTTACTGGTTGTTCGAGGCAGGTCCACAGAGGGAAGACACCCTATGCTCAACCCTTGAACATATCCTGCCTCAAATATTTAACCTTTGGGCTTCTTGTCAGGTAAGCATTATTTTCATTTTAGATATAAATATAGAGGCTTACCTCACTGAAGTTAAGAAATCTGCCTATCTTACACTGCCAGTAAGAGACAGAGAATTCCAACCTAGATCTGTCTGGCTCAGATTCTGAATTTGTATGGACCAAGATACAACTCACTGGCTATCTCTAACTAGCTCTGCAATCATGGCAAGGTCTTTTTAATTATTTTTTAAAATATATATTTTTTATGAATTTTAGAGAGGAAGGGAGAGGGAGAGAGAGAGAAACATCAATGATGAGAGAGAATCATTGATCAGCTGCCTCCTGCATGCCCCATTCTGGGGATTGAGCCCGCAACCTCGGCATGTGCCATGACCAGGATTCGAACCGTGACCTCCTATGGTTCATAGGTCAACGCTCAATGGCTGAGCCACACCAACTGGGCTTGGCAAGGTCTTTAATTTTTTGAGGATCACCTTTATATGAGGCATAGCCATACCTCTAAAAATTGCTTTTAGAATAAGATTCTGTGTGCCAGATGTTTGGCTTTCAGCCACAGTTGGCAAATGATATTTTCATTATTATCTCTGAGAAATATCTTGATATATTAACCCCTGAATATTCTTCAGCAACAGGTACTGAAGAGCAGCATTTTGCTCTGTACCCTCAGTGTTTAAGTTGTTCCGAGAGCCATGCAGTTTTTATCAGGGAGAGACCGCAGTTCAAGGCTCCAGGATGAGCCAGTTTTGTTTTCGAGCACAGCCTGAGATTTGGTAAGCTTCGTCTGCTAAAGGAATTCCTTCATGGTTAAAATATCCTAAGAGCAGTAGCACTTCTCCATTCTCACCAAACCCCTAGGTCTCCAACTCACCCTTCTCCTTCCAGGAGGAGCAGAGTCAACTGGGAGGTGTGTGTGTGTGTGTGTGTGTGTGTGTGTGTGTGTGTGTGTGTTCTTAATTCACTATTATGAGGATAGGTCATTTATAAAGAATAAAAACAGAAAGAATGGCAAGTCAAAAGGCCTATCTGCTCCTAGAATATTCTTGATAGTCTTGTTACCGATTAGGGTTACCAGCTGGGACCTCCGTTCTTCTTGTCGACTCAAAAGATTTTAAGGTCAACAAAAATGAAAGTAAAGCAAAGTGGGATTTATTGAAGATACACTCCAAGCGAGGAGTGGGCCAGTTGAGAGAGACAATGGCTGGGTGTTTTAGCTCACTAGGAAGTCATGGAAAAGGGGGCCTTGGAGACATTCAGGGGTTAGCCCAAGATAAGCCGCTGCTGCCCATTGCTCCCCTGGTTGCAGGTCTCGTGGGGTCCTTTAGAGGTTAGGGGATACATGCCTTAGGGGGAACGGCACGGGCATGCTCCTTGAAGGGAGAGGGTGCCCTGGGTCCTTCGTCCTTTGCGTATTTCTCTCTCTCTTGCAGGTGGAAATCTTAGGGGAGGTCTAGGGGAGGGTCTTAATAGAATATTTATCAGTTAGTCCAGGTGCTCTTTCAGGGTCGAGGTCTGCATGATTGGTCGGTGCCAAGGCAGGGGGTCATTAGTCAATGTAGCTGGCCCTGAGGCAGCCATGATGTCACTTGTCTGGTTCTGCTGCTTCTCCGGGAGCTGAGATACAACTGAGGCCTAGATGTTATCTTTAGGGAGAAAAAGGTCAGGGCTTCTAAACCACCTGACCAGAGATATGAAAGATGAGAGGTCCAAACTGCATGACCAGTGATATGCTAGGGGAGGATAGGTTACCCTGGGGGTGAGGTTCTTGTTTTCCCAGTTTTGCACCTTGCTAGGCCTCTGGGGCTTGCCACCCTGGTGAGTTTCAGTACCTGGCCTATCGTCCTTGCTCTGCTCATGTCTATCAAGCTCACTGGCATATGGTTTTACCATCTATCACATAGTATATTCATTGACGTAGCAGCATGTCTTATTGTTTATTTGGATACATAAACATTGTCTGTATTTCAATGCTTGCTTCCATTGTGCAACTTGCTTTCTAGCATGCCTATTATTTACATGTTGGAGAAGGCAGAGATGGATTTTGCTGCACCTGTCCCCAAAAGGGCAGGCCAGTGGAAATGAGAGAAGTAAACTTTGAACCCAGAAGGGAACTATTACCCAAAAGAAGTCAGTATAAAGTTTGTTTGTTTTTGTAACTTGTCTAGGTTTTCCCCTTTTAAGACCTGGATTCTCTTCTTATCTGAGAACCCAGTCAAAGTAGTAATTGATTTCTTTTATCATCCTTCCCAGGGAGCACATTCATTTAAAAAATGGATTGATCACAAGATGTGCAACATCTATGACACTAGAACATTGCCATGTATGGAAGGGCTCTTAATAGTATCATTTCCTGGCTACCATACAGCTTGTAAATGGATGTTACTTGTCACCATTACCTTTCCCTTTTCTTTTAGTGCACTTTTTCTTTTTTAGTGAATTGACAGGTTTATCACATTCTAATCAGATCTCATACTGAATTTCACAGAATGTATCAAAATATTTCTAAATTACTCTCTTTCTCTGACATTAATTTAGGTAGTGAGCCATGAATTAATGTTTATTGGAAAAACAGAGGTTCGCATACAATGAAATGCTGTTTGTGTGTGGGAAAGCACATTTTTGCAAAGAAAACCATTATTTCAATACATAAATATTTTCAGAATCCATCACCCTGCAAGTGCCTAATGTGATCACTACTGATGATTTTCAGATTGATTTTTGCCCTTTTGACAATCTATTACCAATACCGCATAGCCATATTTTCTTCCTCCCAAGCAGAGATTCTAATACTGACTTAGGTATATTCTAAGAGTTTGTGTTTTTTGTTTGTTTGTTTTTTAGTTTATTGATTTTTGAAGTAAGAGAGGGAGAGAGAAAGGTATTTGTTGTTCCACTTATTTATGCATTCATTGGTTAATTCTTACATGTGCCTTGAAAGGGAATCAAACCTGCAACCTTGATATGTGGGGACAATGCTCTAACCAACTGAACTACCCGGCCTGGGCCATCTAAAAATGTGGTTTCACTGCCCAGCCAGTGTGGCTCAGTGGTTGAGTGTCGACCTTTGAACCAGGAGGTCACGGTTCGATTCCCGGCCAGGGCACATACCCAGGTTGCGGGCTATTCTCTCTCATAGATGTTTCTATCTCTTTCTCCCTCTCCCTTCCTCTCTGAAATCAATAAAAAATATTAAAATAAAAATAAAAGTTTCCTTCATTAATATGCCCATTTTAGAGCTGTGATCTAATGGGGACAGATGACAAAAGTATGCTTCTCAAGTTTACACGTGTTTGGTGGGTTCAATTTGTTTTATAACTCTGCAAAGTAATAGTGTGCTGTCTTTGGGGTATTAGATCTGCCATCAGCTGCTTGTTTTCCAATCTGTTAATAGGTTGTACTGAGTAATCTGCACTCTCTTTATGACCCAAGAGAACTCCCCGAGCTTGGAGGTAGAATCTGTGACTCTGGGGCAGTTTCTCTCTGGGTAAAGCTAATAAAACCCTTATTAGCGCGGTCCTCTCACCAACGGAGCTGACATCTCCAAAGGTAAATAGATTATTTGCACTGAGCCACATTCACTTTCCAAACGAGTTCTTCCTGTGTCACAATGGAGAAGTATCCTATGGTGAAAACCCATGGAACCTTCGGTAGTTCTTACAGGCTTCCTTTTCTAGGTTTTAGTGGAAAAGGAATCTTTGAAAAAGCTCAAACACAAAATTCAAAGGAAAATAGAATCTGGCAAAGACATAAGGCAGAGAATTATTATTCAAAGAGAGATGTCTTATTCTGCTTCTCTAAATTGGTCGTCGACATTAATACATTGGGTAAAAAAATTTTATTGAGTATCTACTTTGGTTCATATACTGTACAGTTTAATAACAGATAAAACATACTTGGGTCCTACAAGGCATACAGCCTTGTAGATAAACAATAACAATGAAGTGTCAGAGTGAAATTGCAAGATTCGGGAAATACTTTCTGAAAGTGTTAGCAAAAGCACTGGAAGTTTCCTGGTCAGAAAGATCCACTTTCTTTCCATTTTATTTAAACATATTTCTCTTTGTAGTATTTTAAACACTGTGGTTAATTCTGTCTTCTCAGACTCTTTTAGCCTCTTTTTTACCTTTAAAAAAATCGCTACAGAGCTTTGGAAAATAAAATATTTAAACTTAAACATTTTAAGTGTTAAAAGCATTTTTATAAGCCCTACCGAGGAAATTAAGAAGTCTTACTATCACCTTTGTAGCAATTAAAAACTTAAATCAGAGTGAAGGTAAGTCCTACCTGGTAATAGCATAGAGTCAAAACAATATTCCAGGTTCCTTACCTCCTAATGGTCTCTTCTTTTGGCTTCCACCCTTATGCATCTTGCTTATTAATCATTAGAGATGTTTGGTTGCCCAGATATTTGTGTTACTATACAAGTTTTATATGCTAAGAGCTTTTAGAAAAATAAGGGTGAAGAATCCTGAACTATTCTGTGTGTGTGTGTGGGGGGGGGGAAGTATGTAAATGCATGTCATTGAAACCATAAAAGATACAGTGGAAGGAGTTGTTTTGAGTCAATGACATCATTTTAAAAAACTATGTGGTTCAAACATTAACAATTTTTTTCTTACACAGCTTATATACAACAATTAATGTCACTGCTCTGTCTTAACTCATTTAAAATTGTCTAGTTATGGATAATTATTCACAGATTAATCATACAACTCAGTTTGCTTGGAATAGTTCCAGTTTACATCAAGTGTCTGTCATAATTACCCTGCCTTCACTTGAAAAACACTGACTTTCAACAATAAATTATATGGCCACCCTAGTTATTCACCAAATTCTGGTCAAATGAGTTGAAAACAACACGATTGTGTTTCCTTAACCCTCCCTCATTCCTCACTGCATACATTCTCATTGTAAATAATTTTGAGTCCTACCAGACAAGTATTATTTAACTATGACAGAGTACAGGAGAAAAAAAAAAAGGAATACAGTCTGCTTAAATGTTCTTCATGTATTGCTGATAAAATTCCTTCCGTGTCATTTGGTAATAGTATACTGGTCCAATTGTTCTATCACTGTATTTTGGTTGTTTTGTTAAGTTGGGCCTGATTGATTGATGAGCAGATGGTGAGCATTTGACCATTTGCTCTTGCTGTTAAGTGTTCCGTTTGTAGGGTCCAGGCATTTGTTGGCCATATTAATTGTAAAAGTCGAGTTTAGAAGCATGACAATGAAAGAGACTATCTTAAGAATTAGCTCCTTAGTCAAAAGGTATGAACTTCCAGTTACAAAATAAATAAGTCATGGGATGTAATGTACAGCATGGTGACTATAATTAATAATACTGTAATGCATATTTGAAAATTGCTAAGAGAGTAAGTCCTAAAAGTTCTCATCTCATGAAAAAAAAAGTCTGTAACAATGTATGGTGACAGAAGTTCTCTAGATTTATTGTGGTGATCATTTCTCAATATATACAAATATTGAATCTTATATGGTACACCTGAAACTAATATGATCTTGTCTATCAATTATACCTCAATTTTTTAAAAAATTGGCTCCTTTTTCTTATAACATTTCCTGCAAAGATTTATAGATTTTTTCCCACGTATGGTAAATAAATATGGTGACTAAATGTTATTTAATATAATATTGATTTCTGAAGGGGGAGGAAGGATGTCCATCTTTGATTCAGGTTATCATATGTTCACAGAGCTAGAAGAATTATTGCACACTGCTGTCCTTAAGGGTGACTTCAGCTTATAAAATATCTTTAAAACTGTCAAAAGAGAATACTGCATGCTAAGCATCTTTTTCCTAACCATTTTAGTTTGTTATTTACATTTCTAAATTGTTCATATGTAGAAAAATCTTTGTATTTTCCAAAGTGCCCACACAATGCCTTATAACTAATACTCAAAGAAATATTTATCACATAAACAAATGAAAGAATAACTTCATATCTTGACATATATCTCAGATTTCTAAAATATATGATATAGTAAGGTAAGCTACTCAGATTTATAGTAAAAATATTTTTCTTGTGTTTTCATAATTTAAGGATGTTAAAATCTGCATGTATATGTTCAACCCTCTCAGAAAAGCAAAAAAATTCCAAGAAAAGAAATCCATAATTTCACTCTAGTTTTACTATAATAATGTTGATGTGCTTCCTTCTGAAATAATCAGTGCCAATTTTTAAAATAACAGCATGTAGTGATTAGAATATGCATTCCATGAATGATACCAAACCTTTTTATGAATCAGATTCTTTGGGTTCTCATGAGTTTCCCTAACCAGGCATAGATTCAAGAAATTTCTCAGTTGATTGCCTTGCTTATGAGAGAGTGATTGAAAAAGAACATACAATAAGTCTCTAAAATCTAAAAAAACTTTCTGAGGGCCCAGATAATTGAGACAACTTAAGGAACTACTTTTATTTTAGTCTATGAATTATAGTATTGCATTGTCATTTTCTCCTCTCTGTTCCTCTATAGTCCTAAGATACCCATAAATATATGTCTGTGCCTAAACTCATTTAATTTATTTATTATATTTATCTGGGTAGAACTTTAGAATGGAACTGATTTAATATGTGTGGTGTTTAGGTCACATTCATTTATTTTATATGTATTTACTGAGTCACTATGCTTGTAGCAGGCACTGAACTTGATGCTGAGAATACAATAAAAAATGAATCTGACATTGTCCCTTCCCACAAGGATATCATAGTCAGAGGGGGAGAAGTGTGAACAAATAAAATAAATATTGTGTGGCTCAGATAATAAGAAAGGGTTTATCAAGGCACAGCAATGATTCATAAAGAGCTCTGCATGGAATTGTAAGAAAAGAAAAAAATCCCTCAGAGATAGATGAATAAACTAAATCTTTAAGACTTAGTAGAGCTTGCCAAGTAAACATAGTTCTAATGAAGTCCATTCCAAGTAGAGGACATGCAAAGGTACTTTATCCAAAGATCATAAGTACTTTGAAATCGCATAGGAAGTGTCTTAGTATGTAAGTAGCATTTTCCTTTAAAAATTGATCTTATGTGTTTTCTATCTATATATATATATAAAAGCCTAAGCAACAGGCCGACCGGCAGACCAGCTGATCAGCCAGTAGCTATGACATGCACTGACCACCAAGGGGCAGATGCTAATCGCAAGAGTGGAAACCACAGGCACGGAAACAGGAATAGACTGATGAATCTCAGAGGGAAGGGGGGAGGGAGGAGGGCAGGAAGAGATTAACCAAAGATCTTATATGCGTATTAGAGGCCCGGTGCACGGATTCATGCTCCGGTGGGGTCCCTTGGCCTGGCCTACAGGGATCGGGCCGAAACCAGCTCTCCAACATCCCCTGAGGGGTCCTGGATTGCAAAAGGGTACAGTCCAGGCCCAGGGACCCCAGTGGTGCACGAATCTGTGCACCGGGCCTCTAGTGTGTATGATAAAACATTTAATCCTTTAGACCATTCTCTTCAAAGAAATTAATATCTATGTTGAGATGTACTTTATTTCTTATTCAGCAATGTAGGCAATACATTCTCATGAAGACATCACTAATCCCTCCTTCAGTTTTAAAGTGCCATTTTTCATACAATTATGTTTGTCATTGGAGAGAGTAGTCGGAGTCAACATTGGGTCTTCCACCTCTGTGGGCCATAGGAAATCTAATATGCAGCTATGTATGGTGATGGATGTTCTCTAGACTTATTGTGGAGGTCATTTTGCAATATATACTTTTTCCCCCAGAAATTTCTCCCTTTTGTGACTTGGCTTTGTTCATTAATCCTTTAATTATGTTCCTGCATATATTTGATTTTTGATCTCCTGTAGAAGGACTGTAAAATGAACATTTTATATAAAGACAGTTTTATATTGTGAAGCAACAGCCACTATTGATAAACAACATTCCTGGGACTGTCTTTTGTCTGTCAACAAGGTCTCCTTATCATCTCTGACACACATTGTCCTTTTTACATGCAATTCTGCATTTGAAATTGTAGATACTAGAAACATTTGAAATTCTGAATACTAGGAACATTTGAAAATTTAAAATACATTCTTGCACTCCTGATACACTTAAAGTATGCATGTTTTTGAGAATCTATGTGTGTCTGTTTTTTGTAAAATTCAGCATTCTAAAAAGAGCACTGTCAAAATACAGTGGCATAACTAATGTAAAATTATAAGTTAATGTTCAGGACACATCTACTTTTAAAATATTATAAATAATAAAATTTGCATCTGCTGCATATTTATAAGATCTATTCTATATTATTTATGCACCAACATTGTAAGATTTAGATAACCTAATTTAAATATAATGTCTAACTCTCAGTAAATTATTATTGAAAAGAATGTTGGATTTTAAAACTTTTTGAAATCATAATCAAATATCTTTTCAACAATTCTCTGAAAAAATCAATCTAAGTACTCTTATAGTATTAAGTGAGAAAATTGCCCATAGCACCTAATTCATCAGCTTCACCCCAGAATGAGATGCTCCACATAAGTAAATTTTCCTGACAACTG
This sequence comes from Myotis lucifugus, assembly GCF_000147115.1. Taxonomy (NCBI): domain Eukaryota; kingdom Metazoa; phylum Chordata; class Mammalia; order Chiroptera; family Vespertilionidae; genus Myotis; species Myotis lucifugus. Next base: position 7,298,266 of record NW_005871073.1, read on the forward strand.
TAGCTTGCCCTCTTCTGTATTTTATGAAAATCAAATGAGAGAAAATACAGGAAAGTGCTTTATACACTTTAAAATGCATTATAATGGACACTATTATTTTTATTATGCTGCAAACTTGCTTTTAGATAATTTATACAAAAATTTTCCAAAATATGTACTTTCTTGCCTTCTTAAGCAGCAAATATGGAATATCATTTTACCTATTTTTTTTTTTTTTACTTAAGGTTTGTAATTACCAACATTTGTGGGATTCTGGAGTTTTACAAAGGTATCTTCTGCAATATATTGCCCCTGATAATGGCTCCACATTGCTGTGTTCTTTTAAAAAATATATTTTTTATTGATCTTTAGAGAAAGGGAAAGAGAGAGGGAGAGAGAAAGAAACATTGGTGTGAGAGTGAAACATCAATCAACTACCCCCCACTGGGGAGTCAAGCCCACAACCAGGCAGGTGCCCTGACTGGGAATCAAACAGGTGACCTCCAGGTGCACGGGACAATGCCCAACCAGCTGAACCACACCGGCCTTTTAGTTCTTTCATCTGTGGTGTTCTATCTTCCCCCTCTGTGAAGCTGTCAATCAAGTTGGCCTATTCCATTCCTTCTTTATCCTCCCCGCTTCTTCTCTTTCTAGTTTACTACTTGAGTCTGTTGTGGTTTGAGAAAACAAACAAATACACTTGATTGTATCTACAGAGTAAATTGGTCTGGGTAAGGATCCAGTCAATTCCTATAAATTTTGGTGGTTGTGCATTATTGTAAGACTTTTGAAGTTTATATTTAGGCTACTAAATATGAATTCATTGAACAAATATTTATTGGGTGGGCTGTGTGTTTCAGGCATATAATTGGACAGACATGGCCCTTGTCTTCATGAAGCTTACAGTCTACCTGGAGAGACAAACACACAACACATGATTCTCCAAATAGCTATCCTATATAATAAAACCCTAATATGCAAATCAACCGAATGGCGGAACAACCAGTAGCTATGACACACACTGACCACCAGAGGGCAAGTGCTCAATGCAGGAGCTGCCCCCTGGTGGTCAGTGCACTCCCACAAGGGGAATGCCACTCAGCCAGAAGCTGGGCTCACAGCTGGTGAGTGCAACAGTGGGCCTAAGCCGGCAGTCGAACATTCCCCAGTGCTGCAAGAGAGTGCAGACCGAGCTGAGGGGACCCCCCCCCCCCCCCCAGTGCATGAATGTCGTGCACTGGGCCTCTTATATATATGTAAAAGCCTAAGCTATCAAATATTCTAATGACCTGTCGACCGGTTGCTATAACGTGCACTGACCACCAGGGGGCAGATGCTCAATGAAGGAGCTGCCCCCTGTTGGTCAGGGGTGCTCTCACAGTGGGAGCACTGCTCAGCTGACCAATGGGCACCAGACTCCAGGCTCACAGCTGGCGAGTGCAACTGCAGCAGTGTGAGCCTCTTCCGCCTCCCCGGTAGTGCTACCGAGTGGCAGGCGCAGCGGGGCTGGGATGAGCCAGAGTGGCACCCAGCCCAGGCTTGGGCTCCTCCCCAGCCACCTGCCGCTTCGGGCATTACTGCACCCCTCAGGGGATGTCGGACTGCCGGTTTTGGCGCAATCCCCACAGGCACCAGCCTGCGGGGATCGGGCCGAAACCGGCAGTCCAACATCCCCTGAGGGTCCCAACTGCAAGAGGGTGCCAACCAGGCTGAGGGACCCCACTGGTGCACGAATCTGTGCACTGGGCCTCTAGTTTAATTAGAATGGATAGGTGCTATGAAGAAGAAATGCAGGATGCCCTAAACACATGTAAAAGAGGGCACCTAAGCTAATCTGCAAAGGCTTCTCTTTTAAACTGAGACCTGGAGGAGGGGTTCATTTAAGGGAGGCAGATAAAGAAAATGGCATATAAGTAAACTGTGTAATGTTCAGAGATTTTTTCCTTTATTTCCAGAATCGTCTAACTAGGTGAAATGGCCTGTTTAAAAGACCTCTTAAAAAATTGGTAGCTTACTTCATAATTTCTTTAAGGAATTTAAAAAAATTCCTTTGATGATTGGCTGTAGTTCAACTTATTTTCACCTGCTTCTCCTTGTAGAACTTGGGGGAATAAACTCTCCTCTACATTCTCAAAGCATTTGCTATTTAATTGTGGAATGTGACTCCTCTGTAACCAGGCCACTTATGCTGCCTTACCTGGAGGACGAATTTCCAATTCTGGACTGTACTCTGCTCTCAGTCTGGCTGTCGAACTCCCACTGATGGCCGTCGGAGCTGTGCTTGTATCTCTAGGAAAGTACCCTGCCCTCCGTGTCACTGTCAGACTCCTCTGGCACAGAGCCTGGAAGCCTGAGAGTCAATGTGAGTCCCTAAGGAAACATTGCTCTCAACAGTGCCACACTCGCCACAGTATGAATGGAAGCAGAGAAAACAGATGAAAAGGAAGGGCACGGCATTTGAACTCACACCTCTTACCCCGCCAACTGGGGCAGTAGAAAGGAGGGTTGGGAGGAATTGCAAGCATGTTTTTCCCCCAAGACTAGACTCACTATTTTATAAAATCATCAACTTTATAGCCACAGATTGAATTTAAATAAATACCAACACCCCTAATTTATGCATGGCTCTGGGCAAGAGTACAGATGGAGGCCTGAACCTGGGACCAGCCTTACCCCCTGCCCACCCCCTGCTCCTTTCTGCAGGGTGAGGGGCCTACCAAGCATGTCTAGTCTTCATCTCACACCTGCTCTCCACCTCAGCCACACCTCTGGGAGGGCTGACTCAGGGAGGAGGCCCAAGTTGGCCCTGGAAGTGGACTCCAGGCCATTTGCACAGGGAATCTCTGGAAACACTCCCTAAAACAGTGGTCGGCAAACCGCGGCTCGCGAGCCACATGCGGCTCTTTGGCCCCTTGAGTGTGGCTCTTCCACGTGCGGGCGCGCACTTACAGTGCGATTGAAACTTTGTGGCCCATGCGCAGAAGTCGGTTTTCGGAAAGGAGATAGACGAAACAAGTATACAAGACGAGTGTGGATGGGAGAGTTGGAAGGGGTCGACCTCAGTGAACATACCTCAATCAGACTGAGAACGTTTTTAGCAAAGGCCAGCTTAGGATACCCTAATTAAGTTAATGACAATGTACCTACCTATATAGTTTAAGTTTAAAAAATTTGGCTCTCAAAAGAAATTTCAATCGTTGTACTGTTGATATTTGGCTCTGTTGACTAATGAGTTTGCCGACCACTGCCCTTAACTATACTGCATTAGACAATGGGAGATTAGCAACGGTCTGAAAATTCAGACGCATGGGTTTTAAGGATGAGAGGGCTGTGTAGCTTGAATTTAAATCAGCGTTTGTCAAACTTAGGTGCACACGACTCATCCAGGGATCTTGTTAAAATGCAGATTCTGAGTCATTGAGTGTGGGGTGGGGCTCTAGAATCCGTGTTTCTAACAAGCTCTCCTGTGATGCCTGCCTGTAGACCACACTTTGAGGAGCAAGGCCTATGGGAATATTACTGGTTTCATTTGAGTATGGGTGTATTTGTGTGTGCACATGCTGTCACTTTGGGAAGTGATATTTAAATACTGTATGTAAAAAGAAAAATTACACGGTAGCATAAGTTTAAAAGACACAGCATTTAGATTTATCATTACTTAAGATTCTCATCTCAGATGGTGTCCCAGACAACAGCCTTTCACACCTATTCTTCCTCCCTATTAATTCATTATGAGTGATGTCACCATGTCTTATCTTTGTGTTGCTCTCAAGTGTTGATTTAGCAACCTTCTAAAACTGTGTAGATTTCTAAGATACATATTAGAGCCAATGGAAGACTAAATGTCTCCTGGTGTAGGAAGGAGGTTTTGATTAGATTTAAACAGCTGTCATCTCTGAAATTTTCCTCTCTCAATCATTTTCTGCTTTCAACAAGCTCTTACATGTTGCTGTCTTGATAGATGCTGCTGGTGCTGTTGGTACCCTACTAACAACTCGTGTTAACTGTGTCCTGTGGCATAGAACTAATACATATTTAAGAACATCTTCCCTAACTAAAAAAGCACTCGGCCAGGAATACTTTTAATCTGGTCTCTTCTCTGCCATAATAACTATTTTTCCTCTTATTGAGCAAAATTCAGCTACATGAAGAAGGACAGGGATGTCACAGGTTGCACTGCTAAAAGCAGCTTGAAAGCTGTCATAAAAGTATCTCTGTGCATTTTACCTAGATGAAATGTAATCCAAAGGATACGAGTTTTCAAAAGCAACTCTATCTCAATTATCAAGGTCCCTGGACTTGTGGGAAATGACAATTTAAAATGTTAACACTGAACCAAATTACATAATGGAAAATTGGCGAGTGTTTTAAAGATAAATATATTTCTAGATTGTGTTAGTCTACATCTTTAAAATAAAATGTGAAATATTCTACTTGGTATCGGATTAAACCTCCCCCTGAGAATTTATAGATTATTAATTGAAGCGGCAGTTTTCTTGTTAGTCATGATCAAAGTGATTTGGGAATGTCTAAAAACATGTGAAAGTTGATTACACATTTCATTGCCGGCACCACATTGACTGGCCACCCATCTGATGGAGAAACTGTGACTGTGGACTAGTTCCAACTAGCCTCGGGCAAAGAGGGTACTGAGCTGGGATCTTTAGAAAGCATTTCTTTGCTTGCCTCATTTAATCAAGTGACTTATAATTTTCCAGCTTTTAGCCTTATTTATTTCACAGAATGAGAAAAAAAAAATTTACTTCTGGCATTTAAACCAAGAATATCCAGCATTTAAATTTTTTAGTTTGACACAAATTTTCGTTCCACGAAATATTAACTGTTTTGTTTTTCAATGGAAAAAAAAGACATAAACAGAGAAATGTGACTTGATCTTAAAGTAACTGATGTTTATCTTCATAGTCATACCTACATCTCAAAACCCTATCCATTTTTCAAGACCTAGTAAAATCCCTTCTCTTCCAGGAAACCTGTATTCCTTAAGTTGTAATTACTTTTTTCTCATGCTCTGTACTTGGGTGATAAAATGTATGCATCCTATCTAATATAGGGGGATATGCTAATTGACCCTCATGCCATTGCAAAGATGGTGGCGCCCACAGCCAATAAGGAGGGAATATCTTAATTTATTGCCCCACCCTCAAAAATGGCGGTGCCCAGAGCCAATTAGGAGGGAATATACTAATTGACTGTCACGCCCTCAAAGATGGCAGTGCCCAAAGCCAATAAGGAGGGAATATGCTAATTGACTGTCACGCCCTCAAAGATGGCAGTGCCCAAAGCCAATAAGGAGGGAATATGTTAATTGACTGTCACTTTCTCAAAGATGGCAGTGCCCACAGCCATAAGATGGCGGTGCCCAGTCCCCTCAGCCCCACCAGAGCACCTTCCTCCAGAGTCCCCTAGGCCCCTCAGCTCCCCAGCCACCCAGGGCCAGCTCAAGGCACAGGCAATCCTCGGATGGTGGCTGCCCAGCCGCTCAGGGCCGCCTGAGGCTCAGGTAACCAGGGTCGGCCGAGGCTTGTGCTGCCAGCAGTGGCAGCAGCAGAGGTGTGATGGGGTGTCACCTTCCCCTGATCACTGGGTTGCCTCCCACCCCTGAGGGCTCCCAGACTGTGAGAGGGGGCAGGCTGGGCTGAGGGACCAGGCCTCTAGTATCTAATAATATGTATTGTGTATAATCTTTATGGGATGCAACTAGATATGTTTGCTACTACAAGGTGAGCTCCTGTGGAACAGAAATCATTATTGATTATTTTTTATTTAATTTATTTTAATTTAAGTTAAATACATTTATTTAAATTTATTTATTATTATATTTCCAAAAGAGCATAATCTAGTGCTTTCTAATAATAGGGGTGTAGTGTATAATGCTTGAATTGAATCTTTATAATTGTCAATGACTGTGGATTAATGCATTGTGGGATGATCCATTTTATTAATTAAAATCATCAAATCATCATATTGACCTCTTAAGAACTAACCCATTGTAAATGATTTTTATGAATTATCAGAGGCTGGCAAAATTTCACAATTTAACATTTGAATACAATTGAATAAAATAAAGTCACATTTAAAAAATTTTTTGTATCTAATGAATCTCTATTTTTTCTCTTGTTCACAGTCTCTTTTAATGTTTAGTTAAATCATTTTTTATTTTTCAGTTACAGTTGACATACAATATTTTATTTGTTTCAGGTATACACCCCAGTGATTAGACATTACATAACTTACTAACTGATCATCCTGATAAATCTCATACCCATCTGATACTATATGTAGTTATTAGAATATATTGACTATATAACCTATGCTGTACTTTACATCCCCGTGACTATTCTGTAACAATCCATTTGTACTTCTTAATCCCTCCACCTTTTTCACCCATCCCCTTAATCCCCCTCCCATCTGGCAGCCATCAAAATGTTCTTTGTATCAATGAGTCTGTTTCTGTTCTGCTTATTCATTTACATTGTTTTTTAGATTCAATTGTTTATAGATATGTATTTATTGCCAATTGATTGTTCAGATTTTTAAACTTTTTTTTCTTCTTTTTAAAGAAGACCTTTTAACATTTCACGTAATACCAGTTTGGTGGAAATGAACTCCTTTAGTTTTTTCTTGTCTGGGAAGCTCTTTATCTGCCCTTCAATTCTGAATGATAGCTTTGCTGGGTAATCTTGGTTGTAGGTCCTTGCTTTTCATCACTTTGAATATTTCTTGCCAATCCCTTCTGGCCTGCAAAGTTTCTGTTGAGAAACCAGCTGACAGTCTTATCAGAGCTCCCTTGTAGGTAACTAACTACTTTTCTCTTGTTGCCTTTAAGGTTCTGTCTTTGTCTTTAACCTTTTGCACTTTAATTATGATATCTGGCAGAAAGCTACCCCTCTAGCTCTCGCCCTGATGCCAGACAAATCAATTCCTCCCTGTATGTCCCTGGTGCCTTTCAAGTTGCATCCCCAGTGCTGGAGCTCAGAGCCAGTGAGTCTGAATAAATCCATGGGTGGGCCCTTTAAGAAGAACTGCCTGGGACTCCAGCAGTCCTCTGTGTCACTCAACCTCCATCCCTGCTGGATTTTACAGCCAGAAGTTAAGGGGACTACTCTTCCTGGCACTGGAACCCTGAGCTGGGGGCCTGGTGTGGGGCTGGGACCCCTTGCTCATCAGGGGGACCTCCACAGCTGAGACATCCCTCCTGATTATCTGACACACATGGATGTGGGACCATCTAGTTCTAACCTCCACCCCTCCTAACCAGTCCATGTGGCTTCTTCTTTAAATACTTAGTTATAGGACTTCCATTTAGCTAGATTTTAGGTGGTTTTGAATGTTGGTTGCTCTGTAGTTTAGTTATAGTTTTGATGTATTTGTGGGAGGATATGAGTACCACATTTACCTATAACATCATCTTGACTGGATGCCATAAATCTCTCTTTAATACAGAAATTTTAATAATTTTAATGGTGTTTTTTCTTATTTTTACAATTTAATGTAGAATTTACCTCTCTGGCCTTGAAAATGAATAACATAATGTATTCTTAATGTATAGCTCAGAGGATTTGTATTGTTGGTCTGTCAAGATACTCCATATGTATTCAAAATAGTATTTGTATTTTGAAAAATGGTTAATTAGCCAAACTAACACATAATAACACAGAACACACTGAATGATCATTTCAATATACTATTTGCTATTATAGGAAAATAAATAAGACAGGCCAACAGAGAATCAGAGCCAACATTACACCATGCTTACCCTCCAGCTTAAATTTTAACATAATTTTTCTCAATAAACGATATGTTTATTTTCCTTTCAGTGAGTGACCTTGTCAACTTTTCTATTTTTCCCTATTTTTAGAAGCTTGTTAACAAGT
>NW_005871073.1:7307739-7309898 GCF_000147115.1 Myotis lucifugus
CCGAATGGTGGAATGACCAGTTCACTATTGACGCGCACTGACACCAGGGAGCAGATGCTCAACACAGGAGCTGCCCCCAGCCCACAGGCCCAGGCCAGCCAAGGCAGGTGCCAGTGGGGGCCCCCTGATCGCCCTGCTGGTCACCCCACAGATTGGCCCTGATCGCCAGCCAGTCCTAGGGACCCTACCCATGCATGAATTTCATGCACCAGAACTCTAGTTATGTAATAAAAGCCCACCGTGCTTATTAGGAAAAAAGAAACTTCCTCAGCTAACTTTAGAAATATTTTTCTTTGATAATATATTTCCCTGAGTATTTTGAATCAGTATTATTGAAAAATTGTGTTGAAATCAAGTGACTAGCTATTAGAAAAATTATGTCATTCTACCCAGGTATTAGGCCTCATCTCTAGCAGACTCCATGGCAAAAATTTTTTCCTTAACAAAGAGATGTCAGTCTTTTTTACTACAAAGCAGTTAACAGAAATTTATTTTCTGTTTTGTTGTTGTTTGGCAGCAAAAATATTTGTCTAGGCTTTTAACCAGAATTGATAAATACTTTTAGGAAAAAAAAATGATTTCACTCAAAGTGAAAATTTTAAATTTGTCATTAACACTCACTAATCAAATTTATGATCTGATTTAAGATCTATATCAGGGTTATAAAAGGAAATTTCATTAATGCCACCTGAAGATGGAAATGTGTGAAGAATATACTGACTTTTGAGAAGACTCCGGTTCCAATCCTGATTCCATTATGTTGTGACACTGGGTAACTAGCCAGTCTCACCATTCCTGAGCTCCATATAAAATAGGGATAAAACTACCTATTGTTTATGTCACATTATTACTGTGAGATATTAATAATTTAACATATGAAAATAACTCAATATCATTTTCCATAAGAGCACCACAATATAGACAATTGTTCAAGTTGACCTTCCTCTCCTATGTTTTGTATTAGTTTTCAGATCCTATCAGTTCAACCTCCTAAATATCTCTCAATTACATATTTTATACATTTTCTCTTACACTTCTTAAGTAAAGCCCCTCATTTCCTTATGCCTTGACTAAAATAATGATCATGAAACTCACCCTTATCTACAACTATGCCAAGCCATTGTTTATGTTGAATTCTTTTCCTAGAGAATAAATATAATAATATTATCCTTCTGCTTAAAATTCATCATGACTTTCTAATGCCTATAAAATATATTAATCTCCCTAGAGTGATGCAAAAAGGCCTTCATCACTAGATAATTCAACGTCATCTTGTACTATTTCTTATCATATACCCTAGGTAATAGACACACTATACTATCCTTTTCCCCGGACTTCTATTTATGCACTTGCTGTTCCCTTTACCTATGATATATTTCCTACTCTCTGACAGTGAACAACTATTCATCTTTAAGACACAGCTGAAATGTCACCTCCCACATGTCGCCTTCTCAGAGCACATGGGAAGAATTTATCATTCCTGTAAGACTATTTCCCTTACAGCACACTATATTTTATTAATTGCTTGTTTACATGTCTGTCTCTACACTGGACTGTGTAGTTCACTGAAGAGCACAGAGCCAAGAATGTGGTAGGTAGTGTTTGATAAATATTTACTGAATTAATGATTGAGAACAACAAACCTATGATGTTACAATGGGTCTGCTCATGAATTAATGTCCCAAATTTGCAAGTGGCCTTTTATTTTTCCTGTATGTTTGTGGCCTCTGTCCACAAAGGGGAGCAAAAGAAATGGAACTGAGATCAGTATTTAGGAAAGTCTACAAAAAACAAATAGAAAGAAAGAAACCCACAACCCTTTTGAGCCAATTATATTGATACTAGAGGCCCAGTGCACAAAATTCATACACCGGGGGGGGGGGGGGCTCCCCCTCAGCCCAGCCTGGACCCTCTCCAATCAGGGACCCATCAGGGGATGTCCAACTGCCAGTTTAGCGTCCTGTTGTTCCACCATTCGGTCGATTTACATATCAGGGACTCCTCAGGGGATGTCAGAAATCCCTCAGCAGTCAGACATCCCTCTCACAAATCCTGGACTGCTGGGTTCCTAATCACTCACCTGCCTTCCTTTACTGGTCGCCTCTTAATACCCCCCGCTTCCCCACAGCTGTTGCTTCCAACTGCCCCCCCCCCTGCTG
>NW_005871073.1:7310269-7311582 GCF_000147115.1 Myotis lucifugus
CAGCCTGGTCACCCCATGCAGCCTTCTTGTTCAGTCGTTTGGTTGTCCCTCACTAATCCTCCTGCTGACCTGGTTGTAGGCAGCCATCTTGTGAGGGCATGAGGGTTAATTTGCATATTACCTCTTTATTATATAGGATTACAAGCAAATGAATCTTTCGCCTAAATTATCAAGTTTAACTGTCTCAATTTACTCTGCTTGTTTAGACACAGCATGAACACAGAGGGTTTTGTTTCTCATTATTTTTAGAAAATACAAATTTTAGATACTGTGCAACAGCAAACTGACATTTGTATACGGCTTCAGCACTGACTCACAAGGAGTTCTCATTCAGCACACTCTGTACCTTGATCCCCCTTCCTCAAAAAAGGACCAATCTCTATCTTCAGAATGCTGTGGATTGAATGAGAAGATTCGGTGCCAATCTTTGTCCCATCCCCCCTTTTTTTTTTTGGTCAAGAAAATAAGAGAGAAAAGTAAAATATCTTAGTGTACAAATGTAGGAGCCAGGCTTCAGTAATGAACTTCAGTTAGTGCCTAGCATAGTGCCGACAGTGAGTAAAGGTTCCTTGCTGGTGATGAAATACTAAATGTAAGAAAGAACCTGTGTTTCTGGTTCTGCATTGTCATAAAGCTGCTATTATTCAGCATTTATTAGGTACCCACAGAGTATGAGACATAAACATGACAAGTAGAAAACACACAGTCCCTGTCTTCTAAATTACAAAAGACAGATGCATAGGAAAGTTGGTGGACCTCAAAATTGTTTCCAAACGGTTGTTTTAGGAGGATTTAGAGACCAGGAAAACTGATAGGGGCACAGAATGGGGTGGACAGAACAGAATGTTAGGAAATGGGAGGTGTAAGAGGAGTTAGTGTTTTCATAAAAATAACAAGGTAGAAGGTCAAACCAACTCTAGAAGCAGAAGAGTGAACACAAGAGAGCCACCAAGTGATAATGAAGAACTCAAGGGAATAAAGAGGGAAGAGTGTTTTTCTCTTGTCTCTCCTTGACCTTTTTATACTTCCTCTAGCTTCCCTGGTTGGCAGAGAGAGAAAAAAAAAAAGCATGATTATTTTAGAGTAAGACACTCCCATCTAAATGAATGGTTTTGCTATTACCTAGCCTGTGTTTCTTCACTGATAGCTATTATTGCTTTTCCCCAGATTTTATTATACAAGTATTTAAGAAAGAATATTAAAATTCTTTCCCTGTCCTAGCTGATTGGATCAGCCTGACATTGGAAGGAAGGGTCCGGGGATTGAATCGGGATAAGTTTTCAGTTCTGGTTGGTTCCTTGGATTTCATTAGA
>NW_005871073.1:7312098-7418191 GCF_000147115.1 Myotis lucifugus
TGACTCACAAGGAGTTCTCATTCAGCACACTCTGTACCTTGATCGCCCTTCCTCAAAAAAGGACCAACCTCTATCTTCAGAATGCTGTGGATTGAATGAGAAGATTTGGTGCCAATCTTTGTGCCACCCCCCCCTTTTTTTTTTGGTCAAGAAAAGTAAAATATCTTTTTTTTTTTTAAATATATTTTATTGATTTTTTACAGAGAGGAAGGGAGAGAGATAGAGAGTTAGAAACATCGATGAGAGAGAAACATCGATCAGCTGCCTCCTGCACATCTCCTACTGGGGATGTGCCCGCAACCCAGGTACATGCCCTTGACCGGAATCAAACCTGGGACCTTTTGGTCCGCAGGCCAACGCTCTATCCACTGAGCCAAACCGGTTTCGGCAAGAAAAGTAAAATATCTTAGTGAACAAATGTAGGAGCCAGGCTTCAGTAATGAACTTCAGTTAGTGCCTAGCATAGTGCCAACAGTGAGTAAAGGTTCCTTGCTGGTGATGAAATACTAAATGTAAGAAAGAACCTGTGTTTCTGGTTCTGCATTGTCATAAAGCTGCTATTATTCAGCATTTATTAGGTACCCACAGAGTATGAGACATAAACATGACAAGTAGAAAACACACAGTCCCTGTCTTCTAAATTACAAAAGACAGATGCATAGGAAAGTTGGTGGACCTCGAAATTGTTTCCAAATGGTTGTTTTAGGAGGATTTAGAGACCAGGAAAACTGATGGGGGCACAGAATGGGGTGGACAGAACAGAATGTTAGGAAATGGGAGGTGTAAGAGGAGTTAGTGTTTTCATAAAAATAACAAGGTAGAAGGTCAAACCAACTCTAGAAGCAGAAGAGTGAACACGAGAGAGCCACCAAGTGATAATGAAGAACTCAAGGGAATAAAGAAGGAAGAGTGTTTTTCTCTTGTCTCTCCTTGACCTTTTTATACTTCCTCTAGCTTCCCTGGTTGGCAATTAGAGGAAAAAAAAAAAAGCATGATTATTTTAGAGTAAGACACTCCCATCTAAATGAATGGTTCTGCCATTTACTAGCCTCAGTTTCTTCACCTTTAAAATGGAACAACAACACTTCAAAGAATTGACCTATGTAGATGAAGCATGAAAATGGCCCACACTGGTGTCTTACACACAGTTGAGAAAGCAGATCTAGAGTCCCTGGAATCTTAGGCCAGTGTTCCAATCTCAAATGTCCCCGATTTTCTGCTTATTTTTGCTTTCTCTTTCTTCTGCTTGTCAATGAAGTAAGAAATTTCTAGAAAGAGAAGACCAAGTTTAACCAAGCAATATTGGTTAGTAAATATGTAGACAGGATTTATGTTAATGCTAAGCCTCAGTTTCCAACTGAATTTGGGGGCAGTGAGATTTTAACCTAGTTAGTAATTTTTTTAAATTATTATTATTATTTTGCAGTCATTATATAGAGACCAAAAAAAATCTCAGTGGGAGCCTTGTAAAACAGTTTTTGGGGCCCTCAGGGCATTTCTCTCAGTCTTTTCATCAACAGAGCTGGTCTATATCGTAAGTCTTATTTATAAGGAGGCTTTCAGGCAATTTCACACTGCTTTTCTCTCATGCAGCCTCCAAAAAACATGTAAACCCAAGGGATTAGTAGCGACTTAAAGGGAAAATAGTGTAAAGTTACACCATGAACCGAAGCTGTGCAGCTGCCTTGATGCACTGTTCCCTTGGGCTCCTGCAGTGAATGAAACTTATCTGAGTGGCCCAGGCCACTCCCACACTGCCAGATCCGCAGCCCTTTGTTACACGCGCCCAGGAATTGCTCAATCTCAGGGGGCAGCCGAATCTGTAATGACCTGCATTGTAGAAACACACAGGAGTTCACTATCTAAGAATGAAAACTTAAATCTCTTTTTACATTTCTCTGTTGACAGTGGCAAGCAGAGCTGTGTTATAAACAAAATGTTTATTCTGGCCGTGCTGCTTTCATAGGCGGTTCAGATACATTTATTGAGTCGGGCAGCAGCCTGAAATGGAAGTGAAATGGGAATATCATCTGAGGGCCATGTAGAAGTCTTGAAAAAGACTGACTATTCCCCAAATGCAGCCCTCGTGAGGCTGGCATACTTACATTGATGAGCTCATCAGACCAATAATTAATGAGCCCGAATTAGGCTAATGAACTCAGTTAGCATTGCTGTTTTCTTCGTTATTTAAGCTCTAACAGAAACCGAATTTGCTGCCTGCGATCTAACTGAGCCAATTGGACTTCAAAACATTTTTTTTTTGTAATTTTGAAAATATTAAGAAACTATACAACATCGGGAAAATAGACCACATCAGAACAACCATAGGCTCCTTTGATAAGACTCCATTGCAAGTCAAGAAAATAATAAAGAGGATTTTTTTTTCAAGGCTGGCATTTTTAACAGGCAGAGATTCCCCATCCCCAAATGGCAGCTTTAAAATTTTTCTGGCACATATAATTTAGTAAATAATTATCTCCTAACACATCTTTCTCTCAGATGATAAGCACTAGAGTATGATCTGGAAAAGTAATGGAATCAAATCTGAGTCCTGTGGCCTACAGAATGGAGCTGGGAACACTTGACCTGGAAATAGAAATGGAGATCACCTTCCCCAAGGAGAATACAGGAGTGTCAGTGTGTCTTAAATCTGCCAGGAAAAGGTGGATGTGAGTCTGACGTGATTTGGCTTTGATTGGAGGCTTCTCTTCCAAATAATGCTGGAGAATCTGCAAAAGACATCAAGGGCCAAGGCAGCAGGTGCTCCCCCTTCTTCCCACTGAGCAGCGTGTGGATAAGGGAGGCTCCGCAGCGCCAATGGGACCTGCTCTCCACCCATTCCAATGACTTCACTTGTTCTGGTGTCTTCCGATTAAAGGCAAGTGCCAAAGAAGAGACAGGAAGTATGCATGTGTGAGGGAGGGGTTAAGCCCAGCAGGATGCGTGCATAAAATTACCGTCTATCTCCTCTTTGATACTATTGGATCTATTTTGAGATTACTTATCAGTTGGTGATTGTGCTAATAATTGCCAGTAAAATTAATACTCCATTTTGGGAATTAGGCAAAGAGCGAACACGTTTGCTTTTACACGGAGCTTTCCAAAAGCAATCTGGGTAACTTGTTTCTGGAATGCAGCTGTGTAAGTTTTCATTAACATCTTGCAGGTGGAGCCTAATTTTAGTTCAGCCTTGAGAAGGGGGAATTGTTTTCCTCCTGATCTGCACGGCACCACAACAGCAGCGAAGCAGGTGGGGCTTTGCCAGGCACTTGTTTACCTTCCTGTTTTTTAAAAAACAGATGATTCACATCATTAATCATACAGTTTCGATTTGATTTTCACATGCCTTTCACAGAATAGTCTGGAGCACATTTGACCTGCAGTTACTCAAATGTGCAACAAAAGCAATGAAATGGAAAATGATAAGAAAAATGAGCAATGAATCCTAAAAATAGTGGAGGAGAAGCCAGTGAATGAAGTGGAGTGAAATTTAGAAATACATCTGTTTGGCTACAAAACCATTTTAAAACACAACCTTTCAGCTTCTAGTTTGGCAATTTGCAGTTGGCTCAGTTAGTAAGTTCAATATTTTTCCCTCCTGCCTTGCAAGGAGGAAACTATTAGCAGTTGCTGGGAAGAGGGGAGATGAAGGGTCAGGAAGGACAAGTGAGATGCAGATTGCTTTCTCACAAGTTCTTCCCTGGCCTTTGAATCGTAGGGGCTGACTGGTCATCAGCTTAAATGTTAGGTCCCAGGAAAAACCATGTTAACAAGCGAGTGATTAATGACAGTAATTTCTCTTTTAATTTGTTTAGGAAATATTTTACTCTTCCCATTAAACTTCCAGAGCGCAAACCCCACCCCTCTGCTATGTTAATGTGTTTCAGCACAGTGAACCTACTGTGTGTCTCTTTGGATGTGAGGACAGTGTGCTATGGCCTTAGTACTGCGGCGTGTCATCTGGCTTTAACGAGTGCCTTTGAGTTGTTCTGCCCTGTGGGGTGTGCATGAAAATTCCATTACCTCCGCAGAGAGGGGGCAGCTCCACACGCATATTTGTTTCTTTCAATTCAGTCTCTTGGAATGGATGGAATTTGTGATTGTGCTCTATAGAAGTCTACTGTTCTGAATCTTGAAATAAGCCTTTTCTTGAAAGCCCTCTCCTGGACTTTGAAGGTCACCATTCAAGGGTTTTGCCTTTATGAAAGTTCTTAACCTGGAATACAGGTCTGTCCATGAATGAGCTTCAGAATGTTCATAGACAAAGTTTCTTGTTTTGTTTTTGAGTAGATATGAATGTGCGCTCCATCCACCCCCCACCCCCGGCGGGGAGAATCCATAGCTTCCCATGGATTCCCAAATTGGGGGGGTTTATAACCCCCCAAATCTTAAGAACTGCTTCCTGATAAGGATGTATTCAAATACTGCCTAAATGTAAAGGAAATATAGTAGGTTACTTTGGCTAATTATTATAAATAAAATAAAGTATTTGTCAGCCTTCATCATACAGTGATCTTAGTCTGACTTATTAGAATTAGTTAACGCTGTAAGTCTGCCTAGTTACTGTCCTGGGAGTTCATAACTTTCTTTATCTCTAACCTGTAACTATGCTAAAATGAGCATCTAAGAGCACATTACATTTTTAAGAATTGTTTTCTTTATTCAACCTAAATTTGTTAAGCACCCATTATGTTTGAGTACTTCTGGATTTCAGAAATATACAACACAGTCTCTCTCTTCAAGAAGTTCCCAGATCTGTGGCAGTGATAGTCAACTAGGAAAAAAATACACAAAAACCTCAACTAATTGACCTGTTTGTAAAAGGGGAAAACATTAATGTGAGGCACCAGATTTTCTTTTTTTTTTTTAAATATATTTTATTGATTTTTTACAGAGAGGAAGGGAGAGAGATAGAGAGCTAGAAACATTGATGAGAGAGAAACATCGATCAGCCGCCTCCTGCACATCTCCCACTGGGGATGTGCCTGCAACCCAGGCACATGCCCTTGACCGGAATCGAACCCAGGACCCTTCAGTCCACAGACGGACGCTCTATCCACTGAGCCAAACCGGTTTCGGCAAGATTTTCAAAACATATTGCACATCCTCAGTTTGAGATATAAATGCAAAGGTTAAAAACAAATGGCTGTGACCCTTTGACAACGTGACAAGACACCACACCCAAACCTGTTTGTTCTGCCATCCCATTCCACCCACCTGCAGATGTGGCTGGAGACAGTGACAGAACAGAGGGATGAAACTTTAGATGTGACTCCCATGAGTGGAATAAGAGGAAAGGTCATCCAAAGGCAAGGTGGAACCAGTTTGTTTGAGACTTAGGCTAAGTATTTTTTTTTTCTGATTTGATCTTACAGATCCCCTGAAGCTCCATCCGATTGTGATTTTGCAACTCTTAAGGATAGCCCTACTGGAGTTTTCACAAATACAATGCCCTTTGGTTTTCTCGATAAGATCTAAACTTTGGAGCTAAACTATGTTTCTTTCTTTCCCTCCATCTGAGACTCTTCTAACTCTCTCCCAAAGTTTTCTCTGACTTCAACTTGTTCACAGGAATAGGAGGACAAAGACAAAGGGAAATAAGTTGACATGGAGCAGGAACAGAGTATTTCCAGTTCTCTCACTGTGACTCAGACTACCAATATAGCACAGGCCCCAGATTTGATCTTCCCAGTATTCACTTTGCTTTTTAGCCTCATTCAAAACGTAAAATTCAGTTCCCAACTTCTATTCATCACAAAATCTAAGAAGATGCGATGGAGTTACAGTCCTATTTCTGGAAAGTTTAAAAGGTTGCTTTGACTCTCTATGCCGAAGGCTCAGTTTTTGAATATTCCTAGTGTGCTTTTTGGGTTTTTTTAAAAATCACAGAATTGGCAACCTGCCTTCCTCATTCCTAGGTTTTTCATTTCTTTGTAAATTTTTCCTGCACTCCTCTCTAGGCAAACCTACACTTTTCCTGCTGAGATTCCTTAAGTCATAGAGTAAAATGTCACCTACAGGAAACATGTGATTCATTTCATTCTCGCTGGTGGGTACATTCAGAATTCTACTTCAAGAGGTTTATTTCCCGTTTTTAATCTAAACCTTATTGGGCTGCCTGCAGTGGAATCCTCAACCACAGCTGCTGAAATAAGTCTTTACAGAAGCACTTAAAGAAGACCCGGTTGTTCCGGTGCTGCTTCTGAAGAAGTTCCAATCAGCAGCAGGGTGAAATTTATGGGATGCTTATGAGATCTTTTGGTTTCTTAAAAAAAGCCCATATGCCACAGAAAGTCTGAATGCGTTCTGTGAAAATTGTGCAGACCTCTCAACCAGCATAAGGACAGGCAGAGAAAATTGGAGAGGTCACTGGCAGGACCACACTAAAATCATCTCAGACAAATGAGATAAATCCTGTTTAAAGAAGTAAAGTAAGAGAAAGAGATTCTGCAACTTCAACTGGGGAGATCTGCCAATATCTAATTGTTATCTTTAGTTCTAGGGTCCATTTTTAGTATTTATTGGTATCAGCTCTGCTTGTTTTTTTAGCCTACAAATTGGGTAAGGATAAACAAAACTTTGGCCAAAAACTCCGTAAGTCCATGAGAATCTCTACTTCGTAGGAAAGAAATAATAATTTAAAAAGAGAGAGTATTTTGATAGCTCATTCCAATATGTTTGGGTAATGTCTACTATGAGTTTTCTTTGTTAGACTTTTGATTATTCAGTTATGTAAGCTGAGGCAAAATGACATTCATATATATATATATATATAATCAAATTAGATGAAGTATTTCAAAAGCGTTTATACCCATCCTACTGCAAAAGAAGAGCTAATACATAACTTGAAACAGAAGTGCCAACCAATCGCACCGCCAGTCAGCAGTGCTGGACCTGGATTCCTTTGATGTCAGGCTATGGTATGCCATGCTCTTTTTTTGATCATTATTAGATAAAAATAAAGAGGGAAAAAAGTCAGTGAGACACAAATCAGCATGTTAAAAAATGAGAATTGGGTCCTGGCCAGTGTGGTTCAATTGATTGGAGCATCATCCAGTTGGAGCTTTGGAAAGTCCCGGATTCAGTTCCCGGTCAGAGCACATACCTAGGTTTCGGGTTTGATCCTAGTGCATATTGAAGGCAACCAATCGATGTTTCTCTCTCACACAATCTCTCTCTTTCTTCTTCTCCCCCCACTTTCCTCCCTCTCTAAAAGTAATTTTAAAAAAGATAATCGGTGGCAGTAATAATAATATAAATAATATTTCAATTGCAGTAGCACATTGTGATAGCCTATCTACAAGATGATTTAATCTTTCTAATAATGTTTTGAAGAAGATAGAGCAAATGTTATCAAGTCATTTTATAGAATACAAAGTGAAAATCAGGGTTATAAAGTGATAACAAGCATTTTTTTACCAACATAATCCTCCTATATAATAAAAGGTTAATATGCAAATTGTCCCCTCTATCAGGAATTCAACTGAGAGTTTGACCAGGGGGCGGGCTGGCCCACCAACCGCTCGCAGCCCCTCCCCCTGCTGGCCCCACCCTCAACCGCTCCCCCACCCCAATCAGGGCGGGGCCAGCCAGACACCACCCATGCACAAATTCATTCACTGGGCCTCTAGTATTTAATAAAACATTAAATTGGTTGTAGATATTTTAAAAATTGGGTATTTCACATTAAAAAAATGACTTATCAAGAAGATTTGAAAGTTCTGGTATCACTAGATAACACTGGGCTTGTGTCCCCCATGCCAACACAGTACCACTATTTCCTATTGCCTTATCTCCAGTCTCCTCACTTATTAATCTTCACTTGCTTGGTCTTTTTAGGCATCTGATTTTTGCACCCCTGGTATAAAAGGACTTTCATAAGGCCATGCCTTGAGGTTATGAAAGAGTCTACCTAAATTACAGTTCTACTGCTGCATTCTTTTATCATAAAATGTTCACACAGGACTGTGTGGCTACCTCCTCCTGCCCTCCTCTCCTCCAAGAGCCTCCTGTTCCACTGAACTTTTCACAAGAAATCATGTATCCCCATATTCCTGCATGGTTAGTGCTGTTTCTCCTGCTTTTCCAATTGTCTGTTTGCCACTCTTCCCTCTCTTGATGAACCCTTCATCCTACTGCTTCATTCAAAAGTCCCTACCTCTCTGCAGCCATCTCCGAGTGCACCTGCAGCTCCCCCCTCACCCCAAGCTGTCATTTATTCAGTCAACAAATGTCAGATAAGTAAATGAAGAAAGGAAAGGGTAGTCTTATGGCAATGCTTTAGTCTGCACTTGACTTCCTCTTTTCCCAGGTCTATGTTGGGGTGAAAACATTAGGTTTTCCTTCTCTGTTTAAACAATGGGCCAGATTACTTGATAATAAAGATTTTGAGGCAAAGGGCATTGAGCCACATTTATCACAGGCAATGTGGGCAAACTTCAGGAAACTTGGAGGTAATCCAACACAAAGCTTATTGATTCAGTATTTTTACCTTATTTACAGGGGTGGGCAAAAAGTAGGTTTACAGTTGTGAGTACACAAAACACAGAGTTTATTCTTGTATTATTTATTTATTAATTTTTGTATTATTTATTTATATTACCACTGTAGACCTACTTTGTCCACCCCTGTATTTATCAAACATGCTCCTTGCTTGAGCGGAGAAACTCATGTTTCTTTACCACTTTAGGTTAGTAAAGAACAACAACAAAATCATGAATTCAAAGTCTAGAGAAAGCAATTCTCTGACTTTCTCCCAGCAGGAGGTAAATGGGTCCTGGCAGGAAAAATTATGTGTCAAATCTGATACAGGACTAGCCCCAGTTACTGATTCATCCCTCAAAAGTTCTTTAACACCTACTGTGTTCCAACATCAAGCTAGGCCCTGGAGATAAGTACACATGTAAATAAATAGATGTAGTGGATATTAGGGGCATATATAGGCATCTGTAGAGGTTAAGAGGACACCAAGGAAACAGGTCAGTTCTGCCCAATGAAATCAATAAAAGTTCCATAAATACATTGACCTCTCAGCTGAATCCTAACAGACACAAATATGTTTTTTACTCACTTTGGGTAGGATATTAAGGACTGCATAGCATTGCAAAATAAATTATGAAGATGGGTCTCTCCTTAATAAGTGCATAAATTATATGAAAAACACTTAAGAACATAGTGGGCACATAAAGAAAGCTTGTAGTAGATGCAAAATAAATGAGTAGATATATATGGTCTCCAGATGCTACCTGAGTTTCAATACCAGCTCAATTATTTGCTAACAGTGTGACTGTGGACAAGTTGCTTAACTTCTCTGTACCTCTGTTTCCTCTTCCGTCAAAAGAAGATAATATTATCTACTTCATGGAGTTGTGGTAGTAATAAATGAGATAATGCATATAAAATGTTTATAATAGTACCTGGCACAGAGTGGTAAACTGTTAGCTATTAGAATCATTATAATATAATGGAGTATAAGCCCATATAATATTTTGCTTTGAAATAGCCAACATCAAAAAAAGGATCATATATTTCAAAGCACTTATTAATAATGCTTTGATAATTAAAACAAAAAGGAAACCTCATGCCTGATATGCCTTGCATCATTTATGTTTCAGTTTTGCATTTTATTCTCACTCATCCCCAATAATGAAACCAGACCAGGTCCCATAATTGCCATTCTGCAACGAACTGCTCAGTATTCAGTTTCTTGAATTTTTCAGTGAGGTTCGTCTTCCAGTCATACTGCATTAGCATAATACTACTATGCTGATGCTTCCAATAATGCATGTTGCCAATGAGAACCATTCTCAGCAATACATTTTTACTTTCAACCATTGATTAAAGTCGTGAACCTTAAACTTTCTGTTACATACACACACATATATATACACATCTATAGGTATATGTGTATCTATATTAATAATATAATATATAGATTATTTAATATTCTCCATCAGAATTGATTATTTTTATTAATAAACATATTTTTATTAAGAACATTAAAGATAATATGATCAATGTGCATATATACAGTGTTGTTCTGGAAAAAATATCTCAAAAGCCTTTATTTATTGCTAATTCTTTGGTTAGTCCTATGAACTTCATATGAAACTGACACTTTAGTTTTTTCTAGATAAAGTAACATTTTAAAAAATCTTTCACATTTGGGGGATTCTACATTCTCTTGAAAGTGTACCTTTCTTTCATTCTATGCTTACCTACCAGAAATAATCTGAAACATTCCTATGTCATAAATATATATAACTAGAGGCTCGGTGTATGAAATTTGTGCACTTGGGTGGGGTCCCTCAGCCTGGCCTGCACTCTCTAACAGTTCAGGAGCCCTGGGAGGATGTCTGACTGATGGCTTAGTGGGCCTAAGCCGTGAGTTGGACATCCTTAGCATTGCCACGGAGGCGGGAGAGGCTCCCACCACTGCTGCTGTGTTCGCCAGCCGTGAGCCTGGCTTCTGGCTGAGCAGCACTCCCCCTGTGGGAGCACACTGACCACCAGGGGGCAGCTCCTGCGTTGTGTGTCTGCCCCCTGGTGGTCAGCGTGCATCATAGTGATCGGTCATTCCACCATTCGGTCATTTGCATATTAGCCTTTTATTATGTAGCATAGTCCATAAAAAGAATAAATACAGCTCTTAAAAATATATTAATAAAAGTGCTACTAGGGAAAAATCATATCAATAGAAAGAACATTATAAGAAGATATGGGTTTTATTACTTTCTAAAACCCTCTCAAAGTGTAATTATAAAAGTTACCAAATAGAAGCTATTTGCCTCTTCTAAAGATTTTTATTTTTATTTTACAAAATTAGGATTATCCACTAATATTTCTATCTTGAAGAAAAGGGCCCCATCCTATATTATTATTTCTGTGTCGTCTCTTGGGCTAGCCCAGCACCAAGGCATCTATGTTTTGAGATTTGAGTATGAGTAGCTTCAGAAATTCTCCCTGGCTCAATTCCTCTGTTGTGTTCTGGGCTTTCTGCCACGCTCTTGGGCAACACCTCACACCACTTCATATCTCTTCCCTTCTTCCCATGTCCAAGTCTTGTTTCCCAGACTGACAAATTGTTCATAATTTATTAGAGAGACATTTAGCCCTCTCTTTATCCAGTGCTGCCATCAGGCTGTGCCCAGGACCTTGACTTTCTCAACTTGAGTCTCATCCAGATTTGTCTAGTTGTTTTGCTTAATAAAAGAACCACTCATGTGTGATATGTGCTGCTTTCTGAGAGGGCAAAAAAATAGTGGTCTTTCTCTTTTTCATAAAGCAGGGGGTTTTCCCCCTCTCCACTATGTAGATTTTTTCCAACAAAGACTTTTGAAGTGTGTTGTATGTGTAAGACTTAGTCCAGAACAACTCAGTCTTCACTTTACTTCCAATAACTCCCCTTATGGTAAGTGAACCCCAAGCAGGTGAAGCAGAGAGCTCCATGAATATGTTCTACTGTCTTCAGGAAAGAAAGAAGTCCAAGGGTGCCCATAGAACCCTTGCCAATTATTTTTGAGGTATCATGAAAAATGGGGCCGAGTTAAGAAAACTTGAGATGAGTCAAAGCTGACCTGATTTTATTAGGAGGAAAAGAAAGATTCTGAGAACAGGAAACAATGAGTTTGAGATCAGTCCCAAGGAAAGGAAAAGTGAGCCTTTTGAGAAGAGGGCAGTGATGATTAAGAACCAGTATGGGTTCACTAACAACAAAGCAACCCCAAGCAAACTAACTAGCTTTTGTTCTTCAAAAGAGAGTATAACTGAATTTTGGCAAGTCTTTTAATCAAAATAATCATACCTTCCTAGAAGATAAATTAGAGATAGTTTATAGTATTGCTAGGAAGTTTCCAAAAGAATTACCTCCTAACAGTGATTAAGAATAAACTTTGGAGTCACAGAGCTTTGGGGGTTCAAACTGAAGCTCCACAACTTATCAGATATGTAAATTTGGGCAAGTTTTAGAAACTTTCTGAAATTTAGTTCCCTCAACAGCAATGAGGGTTTAAAACTAGCTATCATAAAGATGTGTGCTTCTTAAATGACATGGAGTGCTTTTTAACCTATCCTTAAATAAATGCTCAGTTAAAATGGTAGGTGTTATATTTTATTCTCATTAACTAAAGCTAATTGATTGCTGTCAATCTAAAGAGAGATCTCTGAGACATGCACTGCCACTTTTATTTGCCAATGATTTGAAAGAAATCATGGAAGGCATAGTAATTATACTGGCAGTGTCCTTGCTTGCTACGCCATGAGCATTTTTGGGAAAGTGGCCATGTCTTCTTGTTCTTGGTATCATAACTGCCTGGTATAGTGCCTGACCCACTCAGATGTGATTTAAAGAATGACACAAAATGAAATTGGTAACCAGAATTATGGGTAGCAAAATCAGGATTCAAAAATGCCACAAATAGGACAGCAGGCATGGCTCAGTGGTTGAGCGTCGACCTAGGGATCAGGAGGTCATAGTTCGATTCCTGGTCAGGGCACATGCCCAGGTTGTGGGCTCAGTCTCCATGGTGAGACGTGCAGGAGACAGCCAGTCAATGATTCACTCTCATCATTAATTTTCCTAGCTCTCTCTCCCTCTCCCTTCCTCTCTGAAATCAATAAAAATACCTTTTTTTAAAAAAAAAAATGCCACAACTAATTAGAACAGTGGGCCAGTACCAAAGATGAGTTCTAGGATGGGTGAATATAAGTCCACTATTTCCCTCCAAAGCAGCAAATGCAACAAGAACAAGATGCAAGAAATTTAATTAGACAAAATTTGGTATGAAAAAGACTTAGACATTTCAGTTTTGTAAAAGTTCAAGAACTAAGAATATGATAATGATGCCATCCCCTCCTCAGAGTGTACTTCCTGCCTTCATAAAATTCTAAATTATTAGAAATAAAGTCCAGAACAAGGCAGGCACCAGGATCCATGTACTTTGCATAATTAGACCACATCTCAAGTAATGCATTCAGTTCTGTTGCCACATTTAGGAGAGAAATGGACAAACTGGAATCTATCCAATATGGTGAGAGGCCTTACAAGCCATCTCATATTAGAATGATTAAAGGAATGTTCAGTCCGAAAAAAGAGTAGACTTAGGGGAAAATGATAGCCATTTTTCAAATACTTGAATAACTTTCATGTGGAATAGGGATTAAATTTATCCTCAAAGCTTCATGAAGCTTCAGAAAAAAATTCATCCCAAAGAAAAGACAATACTAGTGAAAAATAGGGGTGATCTCTAGCTAAAATGGGAATGGATTGTCTTAAACTTAGTGGTATATTCTCACCAAAGTTATTTAATTTCAGTTTATTTAGCAAATGATTATTGTTCACATTTATGTGCGTAATAAATAAGCCTTGGATAGGAAAGGAGCCTTAAAAAGTTTTCAGGTTAGTTGATTTATATCATTTGCAATGTCCACATATGCAGTTATAAATATACCACTAAACATTTATTTAGCAAAATTTACTGAGTGCCATTACATGTCAATTTTGTGCTAGATGGTGGATAATTTGGGGGAAAAAAGGCAGTAATATATATATGTATATATAGTAGAGGCCTGATGCAGACCTGGCTTCATCCAGATGGTTGTTCTGCTGTTTGGTCTAATTACATATTAGCTCTTTATTATATAGCATGAAACTCGTGCTTTGGGTGGGATATTGGACCAAACTTAATATTTGCGATTAAATCAATCTAAAACAAAACAAAGCAAAACATTTTGCTTGATTTAAACGTCACTGAGGAATTAAAGGGTCTGAGAAAATTAATACCTGACCACTTCCAGAGTACACTGGTAAAATGGGTAGAAATTGTTAAGTCAGACATACCATTTACATCTATTCAGCCCCATATTTTAGACTTTGTTCCTATCATGTCATCTTTACGATGATGGATAAAACATATAAATTTGGTATGTTTATAAAATCTTGACTTTCCACTTCCATACCTGAATTCCACTTACACATATGCCCATAAAGGGATATGTAGCCAGCCAAGTATTTTAATACCACTACCCATTAAAAAAATAAAGAGTGACCGCTGTCTACTACTCCTCCTTAAGAAGTAAAAGATTCCCTTTTCTTAAGAGGTTTACAAAACACTTTTCCTGTTATCCCTTTCTCTTGAGAAGACAAAAAATCATAACCAATAAATGTATTTGATTTGCTATCAGAAAATTTAAGACCAAAATATACAGCACATGAAGTGATGTTGATTTTATTGTATGGGGAACTCCAATTTTCACTTTTCTTTGCCTTTGGTTTCACAAGTGCTTGCTTTAAAAAAAAGGGGGGGTGTTAAAATACAGTAATTCTCTCTGCATAAAACGCGAAAGCTATAGTTTTAAATACTGAACATAAAAAAGAATCTATTTTTGCTCAATGGTTAATTAGAAGAGGATGGTTTCTAAAAAGGAAACAAACAGAAAGCAGTAAAACTGCCTGGTCCTGCTCAGTGCCTCCCAATCCTGATTCAGCAATGAGGTATTTGCCAGTAACCATGAGCATTGTGTGCGACAATGACGGGGCTGCTTTAACTCGATACTGTTCCCACACCTCTCTGAGTCGGCCCCAGTGCGTGGGTAACTCATGAAGTCACTGGGTACCTGAGCGAAATATTGAAAGCATTGGAGGTTATGAGGGTTTACAGACAGGTGGAACTGGCTGCATGATCACGGCCACGCCCACCTCTTAAAATGTACTTGGCAACAAAATTCATGCCAATATGACACCTGGCTGCGTAGGAAATTCATGACACAGACAGCAGGGCAGGCTTCAGATCATGGCACTGTGGTGACTGTGATCTCCCCGGAAGCCTCTCAGGGAAAGGCTCAATACTCTACTCGCCCTTGTCTGCCAATTGGAATTTGAAGGGAGCTTGCTTGCTGATGTCCTGTGTGGACCCAGAGGTACTACTGTCCGGATAAGGTAAGGGCAATTATATCTCTTGGTTTGATGCTAGAGATAGATGATACAGAGATTCCCTACTTTTAAATGTAGGTTACTGAGGCAATCTTCCTGGTAGTCTATTTCAGGATCTTGAACTTGAGCGATAGAACTGTTTGGTGTCCACTCTAAAAAGAGACAGTCAGCGGCTGCAACAGCTGTCTATGCAAGTTTCTGGCTTAGCCGCTAAGGGGATACAGAGAAAGGAGGAAGGTGGTGAGCTGTGGTTGGTGGTAAGGATAGATTTCAGAGGAATGTGTCAGAGCAGCGGATCTCCCTGGGCCCTACGTGATGATGTTTTTAGTAGCCACCTGTATTCAGAGATTTCGATTTATGAAAAGAGAATTGTATTGATACCTTTACTGCTTTAAGGATGTCTTTTCAAAGGAACTGTCACAGAAACAGTTCCTTCGGAGAAGCTGAGAGACCAAAAGGCTTTATTGTGGAACAGCTTCTGCGGGAAGCCTTCTGCCCTAGCAGTTAATGTTTATGGGTCTTTTTGGCAAATAATAGTCTCTGTTGCAATACTGCTCTGTTTGATGAGGATTCAAAAAAAGTCTTAATCAAATCTAGTCGTCATTGCTGCTTCTTTCCCTCCTAATCTCTCTGATCCTGAATTATGAGATCCCTATCTATGAAAATAAAACAGCATTTGTTAAAGCCTTTTTCAAAATTAAGACTAAAACCATCCAAACGAATTGTTTGCTACTATCAAGTAAACAATTTTTTTTAAGTTTGATGAATTGTTTGTAAGCACTAATCAAGTGGGTGGAGTCATAAAAGAGGGGAGGGAACCATCTGAAACAATACATGTAATTTGTTTGCATTATTATTTGAGATAATTACAAAGCAAGTGTTCAAAGCTGTCCTTTATACCAGAAGGGGGGCTGGGGGGGGATAGGGAGGAGAGGAAAAGCACAAAAACACCCAGCCATTGTCAGCTGCAATCTAAAATATTGCCAGATTAACAATTGTCGAACATTTGCATTACTAAGAATGCCAGGGACAGAAGTGTCAGGTTGAATGTAGAGTGATGACTTCATAGGAAGGCAAAGCCGAGGATATGACCAGTTGCAGTCACAAAGAAATCAGCTTTAATTAATTTGAGTGCCAGCTCTGTGTATAATTACACAGCATGAGCGTTTGCATGCAAATGCAGAAATGCTGATTGTTCAAATACTTGCACTTGCTCATTAATACATTGGGACTAAGCAGGGCTGGCAAGCAGACAGGGTACAGCACACACGGCGCCTGCAGGCTAATTTATATTTTACTCTAGTTAGCAAACAGATTTCAGATGTTTCTCCTTCCTTTAAATAATAAGCACAAAAATACATGTGTCATTTTCATCTGTGGCATACCTTGTTTTCTTGATGAAAAGAAAATGGTTTCAGTGTTTTAAAAACTGTTGAGGCTACACTGAACATTGCTATAAGGTTGATTTTATAACTATTTGATGTCAATAACACTTATACCAGTTAATAGAATATTTCTACTTGACATTGCGTGTGATTGACCAAATGGTCATTTTATTTTTATAATTGGCAAAACTGTTGTCAATAATGGTAAATTTATAATTAAATCTAATGAGGAATAAAGCAGTGGTCACAATAGAATTGCCTACTGGCCTATCAAATCCTGTATCCCATGTTCAGCATTAGCCAGGTTCAGAGCATGGAAAGGTTTAATTCTTTGATAGGACACCTAAATCTTAAAATGTACTGAGGTGAGATGTTCTAGTTTGACCTCTGAATCTTCTAACAGAGATCAGCTCCAACCAAATTCCCAACCTTGGCAATGCCCTAGGGAAAAATCTTCCTACACCACCACCCTAGGAATATCTGATGCTTTCTTTAGAAAGTGGTATAAGAAAATAAGGACTTTGCCCAAGTCTCAAAAATCTGGTATTAGCCTGCCAACACATTCCATGCATTTTCATGCAATTCAGTTCTACAAATATTTATGGAGCCCCTATTTCTGTCAGACACTGAGAAGCCTAAGATATACAATAGTGAGCAAGTGAGACACAGTCCCGGCATTTGCCATCTCTTTTCTCTCCAGAGTTGTTGAAGGAACCTAACTCGGCTCCCTGGGAAATGAATGCTGTTAGTTGTTATCACCTTGGAGAAGCCCACACCGCAGAAACTTGAATCTATGGTCTCCCACAAACAGTTCTCATGGTTTTTGTGGCAGAGTAATTCCCTCTCTGACATTTCTTCAACTCCATTCCTGTGTGAGGTAGAGGGAGATGCCTCTGCCCCAGGGCTGAATGGAAACTGTGAAAGATGCAAGAGACAGTCCATTCAGCGAGCCCAAAAGTTTTAGAAGACTAGATAGATGAGGAAGACTGTCCATATCCTTCTCTGAAAGCCTTTATCTGTAAGAATAACTTATCAAGGAGAAAAGGTGGGCACATCACGTAGATGAATACAGCACACTTCACACCACTTGGTCTGACCAAATATAGGCAGCCTCTACCTGTGTTCTCCATCAATGCAGGATATGACGCTCTGAGGAACGCCGACTAGAGAGCATGATAACCCTTCCTTCCTAAAAAGTCTGTTCAAATGTCTACCAAAGACTTCCTATAGCTATGGGACATGTGCATGTACAAAAGGGGAAAGTGACAGCTAAACACATTCACCCACACCACCTAAGCTTCCCCTTCACTTTTAGAGTGGTCATAACTTTCTCACCCTTCATATAAAAATATGCAAGAAGGAAGGAGAACATCCAGAATAGTGAAAAAATCCAAGGGTTCTCCATGATATACAACACAGTAATTTGGAAACAGGGTTTTTTCAGGGGCTAACAATGAATTGAAAGTACCTGAGCTCAAACAACTTTTCCTCTTAGTTCTATCATGATTGGGCACCCACACTCAGAAAAATAAATAAAATAAGATAAAATAAATTTTCAAAATGTGTATGCATTAAGAATTCCATCTGGCTGGGACCAAAATATTAAACAAATGTGTGGCATGTGGTTATATTGGTATCTTTACCAAGGAGAGCAAAAATCTTAGAGGATTTTGTCTGTAGCAAATAGCTTACAATGTGGACTTGCGGTGATATTCATGTAAGTGATGTAAGTGATATAAGTAATTTCATGAAATAATTACAGGGTAGGAAGGAAAGAGAGTAAATGTGTAGAGCAGGAAAAAAAGGAATTTAGTCTGCAGATAGAAAGTGTTCAGAAAATCTGAAGAAGCTCTAGCCACAAACATGAAGAAAACTTGTAACCTGGTGTAGACACACAACACACCAGACGATTCAGAACAGTCTGCTGATCATTACAGAGTGAGAACCAGTAGCTAAAGTTTCAGCAATGATTAGGTCAACAGGAACAGTTTCACGGATTCCTGAGTACAGAGTACTTATTTCAAGACATGAGAAGAATGAAGGTGAGAATAATTGGAAATAGAAAGCACAGGGAAAGAATTGAGGCTTTCTTTCTTTTTTTTTTAGGGAAGTAAATATTTGATCATATTTGTAGGCAAGAAAAGAGCTGGTGGAGCAGCAGCAGCAATTGTGTGTGTGTGTGTGTCTGTGTGTGTGTGTAATGGGAAATGTGTCCTTACTTGGGCAGGAATTGGGGACAATCCAGATAGCTATGGTAGCTAAGGAGATTTTTTTTAAAAATGTTCCTCCAAAAAAGGAGAGGAAAGGGGGTTGGTGACAGAGAAAAATCTGAAGTGAAGATAAGGAAAGTTGGAAGAGTATGCACAAGATGCCTTAGATCTTGTGAAGACATTGGTGAGATCACCTCCTGGAGGGCATAGGATAAAGACATGACACAGAGATTTAAAAAAAAAAAAATGACCTTACTTTCTTACTGGGGAAAAAATAGGTAAAGGAAAAAAGTGTACAATGAAATTAGGTGAAGAACTGAGGAACAATGGCTAAATGGAAACTGGTCATTGTAAAAGCTTCATTTAGATATGAACTCATCCCATGGTAAATGAGTAATGGGACTGGACTAGCACCTAACAATTTGTAAGTTTAACCTTCTCCAATATCAGTACAGCTAAAGTAATTGTTTACAGTTTATCACTCTTGCATTCTACAGTGAGGGAGGAACTGCAGGGAAGATATCAGCACATTAAGTAAATTAGTGCACAAAAGAGCTTAATCTTTGGGTGAAAACCTACCATTTTTCCGGACTCTCCCTTTTCCTGCTCACCTGTGGCCTTGTGTTAGCAGTAAAAGTGTTTATTTAACAGAAGAGAAAACTGTGTGGGGCTCCCTAGCCTCCCTTATCACAGTACTTTCTTTCCCCCTCCATAACCCAGATCCCTGCTGGCTCAGACTCTCTGGGTTAGGCACCAAAATCAAGGCGGCATCTCCTGAAAAACAGTGTTAAATACAGTGTTCACATACCACTTGGCAAAGAGAGAGAAGGCCCCAAGTCTGAGTCTTTGCTTAATATGTCTGGAGTTGCCATTAACATTTTAGGACAGGTCTGTTCTTAAATTCAGCTGGTTATTTGTCTCCCAGAAGACGGGAGCATAGCTCATCAGTCACTGAGTGTCTGCCAATAGACACAGGACATCCCCTGGGTGTGGTACAGGGTGTTGTATAGCAGGGGAACTGAGCATTCTGAAATTCCTAGAGAGTTTGGTGGCTGTAATAAGTCAATGTCTGGGCCCTCAAGGATGAGGTAGCCCTAGGTCAAGACAAAAATTGTCTCAGAAGGCTTCCGGCCTGCCACTTGCTGCTTCCCTGTTTCCTTTTTGTTTGGGTCTCTTTACCTGTCTTTTGCTATTCACTTCCCAACCTTCCCAAATCCCAAATCCTAGGGTCCTGGTGACCTGGTAAGATAATTAGTAGCGTGTAAAAAATAGGGAATGTTGAAGGTTTTTAACCTAACCCAAAAGTCAAAGAATTCCTGAGGGTCTTCTTTATGTCAGTCACTGCAGCGTATGTAGTGGATTTGAGGATAAATATATCTGGCCCTTCAGTTATGGAGCTCACCATGAAATGGGAAGAAAAATCTTTTGGGCTGGAACACTTGGTGATATAGAGGCACCAAGAAGAGAGATACTTTTGTAGGAAAGGAAAAGTATTGAAAAAGCAAGTGGAGGAAACAAATGCATTTAAATATGGAAATGCACAGCAACATGAGCAAACTGTGTTTTAAAGAGATTTTTCTGGCAGTAATATACAAAGTGGTTTGGATGCAGAAGGCCTAAAGAGCATTTAGGAGGCTCCTTGAATAGTCTATAGAAGAGAGGGGATGAAAGAGAGGCTAAAAATGACTGCGATATCTCAGAGGAAGTATTGACCGGGTTTTTGAAAGTTATTGTAGAAAAAGACAGGGAAGCTGTTATATTTGACTCTACGATTTCAAACCTTGGGGATGGCATTTTAAAAATAAGTAGGAAACATGAAGAGGAGATGGAAACGTGAGATGGAAGATACTGAGTTCAATTTGGATGTAATGGGTGTTTTGAGGTACCAGAGCCTCTCCTTGTAGAGAACAGATGTCTGTAGATGGGAACTTGTATCCAGGTGAGGGGATGATAAGGCCAGAGACAGATTTTTGAAGGTCATCTGTAGACAAGGCCCAAAAAGTAGATGAGATGGTCAAGGAAGAGAGAGAATGAGGAGAGAAGAGGGCTGAGGAACAAACAGTTAGATCCTATATATGAAAAGTGTGAAGAGGAAGGAGACAAATGTTACTGTCACAGAGTTAAAAGGAAAACTGGAAATAGCCATAGAGAGGGAGGGTGGAGAGTTTTTTGAAGGAGGGCCTGGTCAGGTGACAAGGAGGAGACACAGACAAGGAAGATGAAAGATGAGAACATTGGATGTCACAATTAATTAGTCATTAATGACCTTCAGGAAAGAGGTTTCATTAAAATGATGGGAAAGGAAGTCATATTGTAAGGTAGTAAGTTCTTAACAAATGTTCACCCTGAAACTAGAGTAAGAGAAGATAAGGAATAAGGAATAAGGAAAAGAGTGAGGCAAGTGGCACCAGTTTAATTTGGTTTGCTATACCATTTTACCCAACCAGAGGCCTGTTGTAACTCTGGTTTCTCTCAAGCTCTTACTTCCTGATGTCAAGTGAAGGTGGGTGGCAGTTAATGGGGAAAAGTTGATGATGGTCAAAGATGACTAAGGCTGTAAAGGCAATCTGGCTTTTTCTACAGTTCATGCTTGGGAAATAAAAGAATTTCCTGCTAAGAAAGTCATCTGCTCTACACCCACTGTCCCTGGCCTATTTTCTCTTTTTAAACACAATTTACCCTCATGGGTGTGTGTGTGTGTGTACAAATTTTGCATCTTATGTGTCAGGCCTATTTGAAAAGGCCTGGACAACATCCCTTTTGTGTAAAGGTGTGTTCTTTGGCTTCTGATGACTTTAAAAGTCTACAGAATTCTCAGAATAGCTTTGCTATCCATGTAGCAAATTTAGTTAAGTCTGTCTCCCTACTTATTAAGCCTAGCTCAAGAAACAGGCTATTCTAGAAAATTCTAAATGAATTACATCTTTCCTTGGCTTTTGCTTTGATGCATCCACATGTTGTAGTGCTCAGTGCTCAGGCCTATGCAAAGCAATCTGGTAACCAATAGTGCCATATCACCTGCGAGTAGAAAATCATTTTTTGCCCTCTACAAATACATGTTTTATGAGCCATCCACAAATCCTCTCCAACTATATACAGATGCTTGTTTAAGTTTGCAGCTGAGATGTGGCATCTAGATTGTTGGAAGAGAATATAACTGTGTGTTTACCTAATAGGCAATCTCTGTGTTACCATATGGAAAATATGAATTATTTGTGTGCCACATTAGCATAGCATGTGATTACACATAGTTTGTGTTCTTTTTTTTTCCTTCAAAATATAAGTATCTTCCTGATATATCTTGGCCTTTTTTATATTTTTTTTAGTTGGAAGAACATCTCCACTTCTGCAGAATTTTTTTCTATATGTGTATTTGTCTATTTATCGATAGGTAGGTAGATACACACACACACACACACACACACACACACAAGCTCTCTCTCTCTCTCTCTTCTCTCTCTCTCTCTCTCTCTCTCTCTTTCTGACACACACACACACACACACTCTCAAGCCCTCAGGGCAGCACCACACACACACTCTCAAGCCCTCAGGGCAGCACCATCATAAACTTGCCTTGCATGGTTGTTGGTTTATCTGTCAAAGAAATTCATTACCAAGACAATGCTTTGCTTTATATGCTTACTAAATTTTTAAAAAGTGTTTTTCATTATATTTATGCAAACATAACTTGGCTAGCTCACAATTTACCAAATGTGAGCATTTGTCAGGGTTATTTCCAATCACTCAGAAAAATGTGCCTTTGTGTATTTTGATTATTTAAAGCAATTTTGTTTCCATTATGGGTATGTACAGCCAGAATTGCAGGTCTGTCTTGACTGAAGAAGTGGGAATGCTCTTAATTTTCATACGTGTATCTGCAGAAGTACTTTTGATTGTTTAACCAATGTCTAGGTAGTGATGTGGGCATAAATGTTTTTGCACACATTTATTTTCCTTAGTGCTTCAGAAGAGAGGGTTAACGCAAAGAAAAATTACATGTGCTGTTATTTGCATTTAAATATATATATTTATGTATATACTATGTGTATATATATATACATATATATATATTTATCAATTGTAAGGTAAGGAAATATTTAATATTTTGAAGCATAACAATTAGGATGCACTCCTTAAATAGAAATCTCTGTCTTGTGACCACTTCTTATTTATACATTAATTTCCCCCCAACACCCCTGTTCAGACTTGTGCACACTCTATACCGAACTCTGAAGTTCTCAGTGATCAAATAGGGTCACTTAAATTTGCTTCCTTTGCCTTGAAGTAAATCAGCTTATTTCTCATTAGATGAGTCATTATTTTCCAAAAAGACTGAAAAAGGAAGTCGAGCCAATTTAAGTCAAGGCATTAGAGACCATTATCCTGAATATGCTGTTGCCATATAACTGTAGAATCAAGGTTTATTTCTGGAATACTATATTTCATGGACTATAAGATGCTATCCATAATAAGATGCCCCATTATTTTATATTCTACAAAGAAAATTTTAAACTTCCAATGAAACTATGATATATCACTGATTGAACAATCTATCCCAGTTTCAGAACTATTCAAATGAGGGGCAAAGCATCTCACAATGAGTAAGACAGCATATCTGACTTCTTAGAGAGCTTTAGCCCTTGGATTGGGTGTGTTAACCTCAGCAGCAGAACTCAGAGGTGCTCCTCTCCTACAAGAGACTTACTATCTCCTCTATTCAGTGGGACTAAAAAGGTTTCTATCTTTTCTCATTCAGAGATAGCAGGAAGATTAACTTTGTCTCTTTTAACTTTATTGAGTTATAACTGACAAATAAAACTGTAAGGTATTTAACATGGTGATTGGATATTCCTATACATTGTGAAAGGATTCCGCCCATTGAGTTAATTAACACATCCATCACCTCACATATTTACCCTATTTTATTTTTTCCTTTGGTGAGAACAGAGTAGACTTTGTCTCCGAGGAAGCAAAATAGTAATACAAAATGAAAAAAACAACAACAACAACCTTGGGGTTTAGAAATTTTTAAAAAGTTCGGACTTGATTCCAGTTTCTATGGGACTTAAAGCTATAAATTCATCTGAGACTCTCTCTGTCTCCACTTACTCTGTCCCTCCCTGTGTTCTGCCTATCAAAATTCCCCTCCACACTTTTGTTACAGGAAACTGGAACAGAGGTGGATACTAAATAAGCCTTAAAACACAATAATAAAATTTTTAAAAAGTCAACCAAAACTTGTAAAAAGTTTCAAAAGGTTAAACCTATCCTATCCCAAATTGTTGGGAAATGTATAAGCTGACAATTAAACAAGTAAATTATTTGACTTGGCTGTCACATAATGCATGTTAAGAGGAAGAACCTATTTCCCTGTCCCCCTATCAACATCAAGACCTCACCCAGTGCCTGCAAATTGTGTTTTCCCACTAGATGTTTCTGGCATTATTTAATTAAGTGATTAATTGTGACTAAATAGTTCTCTCTTTCCTTACCTCAGTTTTGGAAGTAGGCATTATGAGGCAAGAAATAATGGTATGAAAAAATTTAAATTGCATTTTAATTGATTCCTCACATACTGTATATCAAGGTAACTTACAGTATGTACAATATCCAGTTACTCATGACCCACCCATCTATTAAACAGACATTTATGAAGCATCTAGTGAATACCAGGCACTGTGGGTAGAAGGATGAACGCATTGCCCTTCATACAATGGTTCTTAAACCCTGATCTCAGGACCATTTCCACCCTTAAAAATTATTGAGGATCCCAAAAGCTTTCATTTATGGGTAATAGCTCTCAATGTTTATCACATTAAAATTAAAACTAAAAAATGTTTATTAATTAATTCAATTAAAATAGGAATAGTAAACCCATTGTATATTAGCTTAAAAACACATTTATATGAAAATATAACTATAGTTGAAAACAAAGTAGTCTGACAAGTGACATTTTCTGAAAATATCTGCAAAATCTGGATTAAGAGAGGGCAGCTGAATATTCATATCTATTCCTATATCAGTCTATCTATACCAATAATAGCCTAGGTGATCATCATGCCCTCACGCATCATACCCTAACGTTGTCACAAGATGGCTGTCATAAGATGCACATGCACAGTGGAGGCGGGGCCTGGTGGAGGAGGTGGGTCACAGCAGGGGAGGGCAGTTGTGGGCAATCAGGCCGGCAGGGGAGGGCAGTTGTGGGAAATCAGGCCAGCAGGGTAGGGTAGTTGGGAGTGATAAGGCGCCAGGAGAAGGCAGTTGGGGGTGATCAGGCTGGCAGGGGAGGGCAGTTGGGGCGATCAGGCTGGCAGGGGAGCAGTTAGGTGTGATCAGGCCGGCAGGGAAGTGGTTAGGGGGAAATCAGGCTGGCAGGCAGAAGTGGTTAGGAGCCAGAGGTCCTGGATTATGAGAGGGTGCAGGCTGGGCTGAGGGACACCTCCTCATGCATGAATTTGGTGCACCAGGTCTCTAGTTGCAATATATTTTGTTTGAAGTACATAAAGAAAATCAGCCTTGCACAGATATTTGAAAAAAGAAGAAATACTTTAATAGCATTTTTTAGATAAATGAGATATTTTTCTCTTTTTAAATATATTTTTATTGATTTCAGAGAGGAAGGGAGAGGGAGAGAGGGATAGAAACATCATTGGTGAGAGAGAATCATTGATCGGCTGCCTCCTGCATGCCCCACACTGGGGATTGAGTCTGCAACCTGGGCATGTGCCCTGACTAGGAATCAAACCATGACCTCCTGATTTATAGGTCAACACTCAACCAGTAAACCATGGCAGCTGGGCTGTGATATTCTTCTTTAACAATAAATCAAACTTCAACAAATAGTAATTTATTAAAGGTTAGTTGCAAAGAGGTATCTTAAACCATATCAAATAAATTTTTTTTAAACTGTTGCATTAAAACACATTGGTTTAATCTCTCATTTTGAATAGATCTTTCACCCATGCATTACATTTTGTAACATGATGC
The DNA here is from genome assembly GCF_000147115.1 of Myotis lucifugus. Lineage (NCBI taxonomy): Eukaryota > Metazoa > Chordata > Mammalia > Chiroptera > Vespertilionidae > Myotis > Myotis lucifugus. The sequence goes on from NW_005871073.1 coordinate 7,337,613, forward strand.
TTTGGTCATTTGGAAAACATTGCTTCACTGAATTATGCACATTTTTAAACAATTGTCATTGTTAATATCACCACCAAGCTTATCAGAAAAGTTTTTACATATTGGGAAGTTGTCAGGTTCACAGTTGCAAATACAAATTATTCTCCGGATGGTAATTTTGTTTGAATGTTTGAATTTAGCATTGGCAATAAATACCACTGGTTGTTTTTCTTGAAGTGACTTGCTTGTTTTTATTCCTCTTTTGAAAAATATCTGTGAAATACCCAAGTCTGAGTCACCACAGTTTTTCTGTCAGTGGCTTTTTAAAGTAAAAATGGTATTCTGTGAAAAGAGCAGCTATTTCAGCTTACAATTCAAACATTTATCTCACAAGTGCTTTTCTTCAAGACAATTCTACTTTAGAATACAGGGGAAGTGCTTTTTAATTACATCCCATTTTGTCACACAGAATATTAAAGACATGTATTCAGGGATTTGGATTTTAGAAAATGAATATTAATGTTCATTGTTTTTTAAAGGACATCCTTAGTTGAAATTGGGTGTTATTTTCTGTTCGTTCTTTATTTTGTATTGTTTTTGTTTCTGTTTCACTGTACGTGTGAGGTGATTAAGAATATAATGACTGCAATACTACAATACGGTTTGATGCCAGTGCCTTCACTCAAGTGGTATAGCAGTCCTATAGGAATGCGTTCCATCATCAGTGCAGAAGTCAACAAAGTGAAAAAGACAAATAATGTCTTAGTATTATTTTGAAAATAGGTTTGACTTTGGAAATCCCCCAAAAGGGTCTCAGGGATCCTGAGGGTTCTGCTTATTTTGCTTTGAGAACTATTATTCTAGAGGTTCAAAGGTTACAGGAGCCAGTAGATAAATGAACATGAATTTTCTGTGGTTTTTAAATAAGTACTGCGATACAGGAAAGCACTGTCTTTTAGGAACATTTCCCAAAAGAAGTTATGTCTGAATGGGAACCTGAAGGATACCTAAGTGTCAGCCAAGTAAAGAATGAAGTCTTTGGCTCATTGATTCCTGTGCCTCAGAATACTATTTGTGTTTTCATTTTACTAACGCTCTTTCTAAAGGCCAAAGAGATCTGAACCATGTGGTTCCAATATGGCAATTGGATTCCAAAAATCATGTGTGCCCAGTCAAATAAGGTCATCAATAAGCCATTACCACTCAAGGCTGAGTTACTATCGGAATCTGGAAGAGAGAACCTGGATAGTTGCATGAGAATCGTGTTGTATTGCACAGAGATTTTTATGTGGTGACACAGAGGTCTTCTATTGTATGTGTTTTGGGGCTCTGTGTCAAACAGAAGTAAACTCAGACCAGTCTTCAATGTGACATGACTAGATATCACTAACCATTTTAACTAACACAATGTACAAAATTACTGGCATAGATCGCATTCCTACTATGTGACATAGTGACGTTACGGGTGTTATCATATTAAGTGTGAAACAATTTGATGGATATTTATAGTATCCCCATTTTTAAGACCAGAACACTGAGGTTCAGAGGCATTCATAAGCCAAAGGTCACAAAGTACTTGAAGTGTGGAACTTGCTCCTGAGCCAGAGGCTTCTCACTGGAAAGTCTCTGCTCTTTCTCATACTGGGAGCAAGCAGGAGTGCATCAGGAGGAAGACAAGCCCAGAGCCCACACTGCTCGCCTCCCACTGGAGCACCAATTTACCTGGAAGGCAGATTCTTTTTTTGTTGTTGTTGTTGTTAATCCTCACCAGAGGATATTTTTTTCCATTGATTTTTAGAGAGTGGAAGGGACGGAGGGAAGGAGAGAGCAAGAGAGAAAGAAACATTGTTGTGAGTGAGACACATTGATTGGTTGCCTCCCGAACACGCCCTGACTGGGACTGGGGATCAACCTGCAACCCAGGTACCTGCCCTTGACCGGGAATCAAACCCGAGACCCTCAGGTCCACAGGCAGATGCTCTAACTACTGAGCAAACTGGCCAGGGCTAGGTGGCAGATTCTTAAAGCATTTTCAAATTCAAAACAAAAACAGATATCTAATGAAATAAGATGGAAACCACTTGAATTTTTAAGTGGTTTGGAGACTTCAAAGGAATGTCCTCTCAGGAGGGGTCAATGTGGGGTAACCCCAGATTGCTGAGTCAGAGTTCAGACACGCCTGCGTGGAGAGGACTTTGGATGCACTCTGAGACAGTCATTCTTATATCAAACAAACCAATGTGTTTCCCCAGGTCAAATGCTGTCCAGTTAGTGTTCAAAACAGACTATTAGTGCTAGGAACGAGCTCGTAATTCCTGATTGTTATGGGTACAAGGCAAATTTCTAAACGTCTTCCATGGATGTGACATCAGTATCAGAAAAGATGAGGTTAGGAGGAAAGAAGCAACTAACTCGAACATTTGCAAACAGCAACTAATATTTATTAGCAGATAATATTAACTCTAATATTGAGTGACAACACTAAAGGTGAATGATAATGGTGATTATGAGAATGAGTGTGACAAAAACTATATATTTTTGTATCTACCATGACACACTGAAGACTGCATAAATTCATCATTTAAATAAACTGCACAGCTATGTATAAGGCGATCTTATGATCCCCATTTGTGTGTGTATTCAGACATAATACCACTGCATTCATGTTATCCCAACAAGCCTAGGAGCTATTACTATCCATATGCTGCTGATGACAAAATTGGTCTCAGAGTAGATAAGTAATTGTTCACGTTTACACAGCAAGTAAGTGATGGAAATATGCAGAGATCCCAGGGCGCCCATCTCAAACACCTCAGATCTTTCGATGCCATGCTGCCTTGATATTAGGTAGATGTAACTATATAATTTTTGTCTAAACTTGGATACCTTTAAGAGTTAAAGGAGGCTATTAATAATTGTGCCAGAGCAAGAGACATAAATTGGTATTGTCTCACAAGGGATAAATGGTTAACTTACCATTAGGTACAGATAGGGGCTCTGCAATATCAAACTTCTTAAAAATAAATGCATTTAGATATTGCTTAGTTTTAAAATATTTATTCATCATTTCACCTTAAGCAAATTTTCGTAATTTAAGGGGGAAAACGCCTTTGTGTACACTTGATAGCTGAAAAATAATTTTTACCTAGCATTTTAAAAAAATAACAGTAGAATAAAAAATACGCATCATTTATGATGCATTTTTATACATGATGAAACAGAAGTCAGGCATAAAACTCTAAAGGGGGCAAAGGAGATTTGGAAAACTCTAATTCAGTATTAGAAGTTAATGAATGTGGCATTTGCTATTTTCGGAAATATCATTACCTACTGATTGAGGGGTGGGAAATTCTGAGAAGTATGTTGCATACTTGAGTATTTTCCTAGTTCAGAAATAATCCTGAAACAATAACTTGAGACTCCTTTATATAACTGTGGCAGGTAGCTGCTCCACCTTGATGCAAGTACAAGTGTGAGCATGTTTTTTCCTTTTAAAGTTGCCAATGTATCATAGGTGTAAGTCTTAATAATGTCTTTCCAGTAAAAGAAGAATAGCTTATAATTTCTTTTGTTTCTTTTTCTTTGATGCAAGAGCTCTCTCCTCCCAGTTTTTAACCTGCTTTGTTCAGTCTTTTGTTTAATCTGCTCTCTCTCATTTTCTTTCCTTCTCAGTAGATTTATATAAAGTTAAGTGACTTAAGCTGTTTGTGATATTATTTTTGGATTTTACTGCTTCTTAGTTTGGCTGCTCCTGATCATATCCAGATTTCTTTTCTAGAGGAAGCTAACTTAGTAAAATCTTTTTTTATATAAAATAAGTACTATAAACTTTCAAGCAAGCGGGCCACTCCAAAGTGCAGATTTGTTCACAAACAGATGGGTTTTTCTTTTTCCTTTTTTTAATTCTAAAGAGACATACATGCATTCCTGAGTGGTACAATATGTACCAGCTTTGAATAAACATGGTATCCAGACATTAGGTCTAAACAAGAGAAAGAGCAACAACTCGGATAGTGTATTCTGCCACGGTGAGGTTTCGCTCGGTATGTGTGTGCATCCTGTAAATGTTTGGACTTAAGGTTGACAGGCCATGCATGGTACTCCCACAGGCTTACCTTCAGAAGGAGGTGACGGAGACAAATAGAGATCTGCATGCATGGCAACTTGCCAAGCGCCGAGGGAATTAGCTCTCATCCCCCTGCGTTCTTTTTCATTGTCTCTTCGTGAGCCCAGAACATAATGAGGAACAGAAGTCAAAGGAAGCAGAGTTCTTAGGTCCACTGTCCACATGAGCAGAACCTGATGGTACAGTTAATAGCTGAGGTTCTGAAGCCAAACAGATCAAGGAAGGCAAGGCATCCTGTTCCCACGGGCACCTGTAAGTGTGGCAATGCTAACGTTAGGAACATTTTGTTTCTTCTCTTCGCTATGGCAACCACTGCCAGGACATCCAAAAACCCGCAGCAGAATTGCTCAAGGTATTGAAATGTATAATATCATTTCATATGAAAATGGGACAAGAGCAGACAGAAGAAAGATGCAAGTGATAAGAAAGGGATTTATGCTATTGTATTTAATACAAATGACCTTCACTCTTTAAAAAATTTATTTAGAACCCTCCTTCACTGCTGGTGGGAATGCAGACTGGTGCAGCCACTGTGGAAAACATATGGCATTTCCTCAAAAAATTAAAAATGGAACTGCCATTTGACCCAGTAATACCATTTATAGGAATAAATACCAAGAAAACAGAAACACCAATCAGAAAGGATATATGCACCCCTATGTTCATGGCAGCACAATTCACAATAGTTAAGATTTGGAAACAGCCTAAAAGCCCATCAGCAGATGAGTGGATCAGAAAACTGTGGTACATCTACACAATGGAATACTACACTGCTGTAAAAAAGGAATTCTTACCATTTGCAACAGCATGGATGGAACTGGAAAGCATTATGCTAAGCAAAATAAGCCAGCCAGAGAAAGATAAATACTACATGATCTCACTCATTTGTGGAATATAAAGAACACTAGAGGCCCAGTGCATGAAAATTCATGCTCTGGAGGGGGGGGAGTCCCTCAGCCTGGCCTGCCCCTTCTCACAGACTGGGAGCCCTCAGGGGCGGGAGGTGACCCAGCAATCAGGGGAAGGCAACGCCCCATCACACCTTTGCTGCTGCCACTGCCAGCAGCACAAGCCTTGGCAGGCCCTGGTTACCTTAGCCTCGGGCGGCCCTGGATGGCTGGGGGGCTGAGGGGACTGGGCACCGCCATCTTGTGGCTGTGGGCACTGCCATCTTTGAGGGTGTGGCAGTCAATTATCATATTCCCTCCTTATTGGCTGTGGGTGCCACCATCTTTGCTACAGCATGAGGGTCAATTATCATATTCCCTCTTTATTAGATAGGATTGTAAACTGATGAACAAAAATAAATACAGAGACAAAGAAACATTGAACAGACTGTCAAACTACAGCAGGAAGGCAGGGGAAGGTTAGGAGGTGGGGTAAGAGATCAACCGAAGGACTTGTATGCATGCTTATAAGGATAACCAATGGACACAAGACACTGGTGGGGGGGGGGATGGAGGGCATGTGCCCGGGGGTAGGGGAGGCCAGGGGGAGGTCAATGGGGGAAAAAGGAGACATATGTACTACTATTTGTAATACTTTAAACAATAAAAATAAAAAATTTTAATTTAATTTAAAATTTATTTATTTTAGAAATAGGAAGGGGGAGGGAGAGAGAGAGAAGCATTGATTTGTTGTCCCACTTATTTATGCATTCATTGGTTGATTCTTGTATGTGCCTGACCGTGGAACCAACCCCCAACCTTGGCATATCCGGACAGGACGCTCTAATCAACTGAGCTACCGGGCTAAGGCCTGACTTTCACTCTTCCTCTCTAATAGTCAGATTTTAAAAAGTTATTTCTAGCCTTAAAGAAAATAGCTTGAATGAGCCCACATTTCTGGACATGGCAGGCAGTGTGGGGAAGGAAAGAGCACGGTGCCTGGAAGCAGAAAGATCTGTGTTGGATGAGTTCTGCTATAGACTTTGCATGACCTTAAACAAGTTTCTTAGATTATTTGATCTCTATTTCATTATTTATAAAACGGTTATAATAATCCATACTCCATAGTGTTGTAAGTGCTGAATGAGATCCCATACCCAAAATATCTAGCACAGGACATGAGTATGAGCTCATTCATTGGCTATTATTATTGTCATTAAAATATAACTATATTCCCAGGAACAATATTTTATTACTGCCAGAATCATATAGGAATCTCTAGCTGAGGAATAAAAATTGAGGAACAACAAAGCAAAGAATCTCTATCTTCTCTTCCCCTGATGTTCAGCATTTTTGAAGAAAAATTTCTTACAGGAATATTAAACCAGGATAACCAACTCTGATTTGTCTGGGTCAAATAAAAAGCTGTACACTACCACCAATAACTACAAGATCCGAATCTTAGGCCTATATTAAACCAGGTTAAAAACCATCAAAAGCAACATAAAAATGCTACAAAAAAACAATATAGGGGACAGGGAGGGCATAGGTAAAAATAGGTGAAAGTGGTGAAAAGGTACAAACTTCCAGTTATAAAGTAAGTGTCCTGGGGATGGAATGTACAGCATGGTGATTATAGTTAATAATACTCTATTGAATATTTGAAAGTTGCTAAGAGAGCAGATCTTAAAACTTCTCATTGCAAGAATAAATTTTTTTTGCTATATATGGTAACAGATGTTAACTAGATTTATTAAGATGATCATTTCACATACTATACAAATATCAAATCATTATGTTGGCACCTAAAACTAATATAATGTTATATGTCTATTAAAAATTAGTGTGTATCTCATATCAATTTATATCAATAGATGGAAGGTAAATTACTTTTATTGTTGATGGTAGTAGTGGCTGTGATAGGAAAGATTGAAGGGAAGAACATATTTAAAACAGTTGAGAATGCGAACACAGTTTCAAATCTAACTCTACTACATAGCATTTGATTTTCAAAAGAAATTGTTTTGATTCTCAGTCTTCTCTTCTGTGAAATAATAGATCTACTTCATAAGATTGTGTGAGGCTTATATGGGATAATGCATCAGTACAAGCCTAAGTACTGCAATCAGTACAAGCCTAAGAAAGCACTCAATATTATTATTAGTGCATATGAGCCTTTTACCTCTATTTAGCATTGGTTGGTCACATTGTCTCCATCTAGTTATTTCTCTAAGTTATCAGAACTTCCCAAATCAAGGTCCTGGAATGCTTGTTTCCAGAACACTTGAGTGCATTTGAGGGCCCCATGAAAGTGAAGTATTCTAGAATACAAATCATGAACCAGTCATATATGATTTGACATAGGGACCCAAGACTGGGCTGCTCTCCTTTAGAGAGAGACACCCCATGCATGGCTCCCAAAAGGGCAACTATAAGTCAAAGGTCATACATCACGTTTGACATTTCACCATCAAAATTTGTGAGACTGAGTTTGTAGGACTGATCTTGTCTGTTTTGACAATGAGAAGAAATGTCAATAGGCTGCCTATGTTGACAAAAAATTGCTAAATATACCAAAGGGAATATTGCATGTGCATTAGTCATCCAGAATAAAGATGAGATTACTTTCCTGAAAAGTTCAACTATACAAATGAGATAATGGATCACCAGAATATTTTATATTTGAAATGCATACTTTGTTCACATTCCTTCTTCACTTGGAGACTTGAGTCATTTTTGACAAAGTCGTGGGTTTCCTTTACCTCATGCCTGGATTCTCCACTGACACTATAATGGGAATTCCACCTTCAAGCACAGATAGTATATGGAACTAAAATGACAATAGCAGAAAGAAGGTAAAGCATGCATTTTGTACATCGTACTGCAGAATATTTTTCTTGACTCTTTCTGTTATAGTCATTGACTATTGCTAAGAGAGATCCATTTGGAAATCTGAAAACATATTGTCTCTAGAGGCTAGCCTTTTGAAAACACACTTTTCCCCATACATGTCATCACAAATTATAAAAAAAAGAATAATTATAGATCGATCTACATAATTTTTAATTTTGTGGTTAGTTAATTTCAAAAGCATATCCTTCTGGCACTACCCTTAGTCTATATGAAAAGAAAAAAACTTTTCATATTTTTTAAGAGGACATAAGGCAAAACTTGCCACTTACTGAAATTATTTGAAGTGTGATGAGTTCCTGTTCACACATTAGCAATAACCTGTAAAGCTATGAGCTGTTAGAATGCACCATCAAAAAAGAAACCCCATGCGAAGGAAGAAATACAAAGCCCATTTTTTATGAGTGACCAAATGTCAAAAATGTATTAAAGGCATTTACAAGCTATTCTGTTCATTATTTTGCTGACTTAGAAACCTTGACGTGTTTTGTATCCATTTTATTATCTGCAAAAGTATGAACTGTAATGGAATTTACATAAAAATCCTGCTAGAGAGTGGGGACTTTACTGCATAGTCAGCTTTGCCTCCTAATCCAATCTTCCCCAATGCAGTTGGTATAATAGTTGCCAAATGCAAACAGCGGGATCTTTGTTTGTAAAGAAAAGTATGAATTTGAACTGTAAAATGAGCACAAGTATTTTTCTATTACTCTGGATGCTTCCTCTTGCTGAGTTTACACACGAAGTCTAGCAGGAGGTGTTGCTAAATAGCCTCAGAAATTAGCCCAAAACAATTACCTTGGTTTAGCTGTGAAAAAAAGACGTAAGAGGTGTAATGAAAAGGGCATTTAAATATTTGTGATTGAATATCTGTTGGGCACCTACCTCTGTAGTTATTAACCTTTGTGGACAGGATTTCTGATTTTTTATTATTTTTAATTGAATTGTTTTTGGGAAACTGCAGATTAAAAATTGTTTTCTCCCCTGTGATAGTCAGAGATCCCAAGGCAAACTGTGTATAATGGGTTATTTAAAAGTTTGGTTTAAACCTCGCTGCATGGCCCGGAATATGCCCTTGTGCAACATCAATTTGAATTTTCATATCATAATAGATTTCTAGAACTACTAAGTAGAAGCACATCTCCAGTCATATAGTTCGCCACCCATTCCTACAATCTTCTTCCAACACCCAGTGCTGTCTTTGCCTTTAGCAGTAAATTTGCAACGAGTTAAAGCTTCCTATGGACTCCTTAAGAGAATATTCCAATAGTTACTATTTTCTTATTTTCATTTGCCCATATGCATAGCCAGAATTTTAGCTTGACCAGTTTTGCTTCTTTTCCTGTGGTCTTTTACTCTGCCTCTACAGTATTTGCTATTTTTAAATATTTGTTGGCTCTTATCTTGTCAAATCTTAAAAGTTACTTAGTCGGTTGCTTTAATCTTTCCTCCCAAGCCCCATCCTAACCTCACCTCCCTAGTCACTTCATTATTTTTTTTTCTTCATCTTCACTCTCTCCAATCTTCCACATATTTCTGGAATTGAGTTTATCCGAGGCGAATGCACTTTTCCAGGTGCACCATATATCATTCCCTGAGTCTGGGATGTGATGGTTCTTTGTATACAGCCCAAATGCTAGGGGAGTTTTTTTCCTGATCACTGTCAGCATGTTGACTCAGAGTGTTTTTTGAACATTTCCCACTGATGATTCCTGAGGGAGCCTTTCTGAAAATGGGTTATCCTCTTCTAACCAGGCTATCTTGCTAGCTAGTCTATTTGAGGGATGTGATATAAGAAAGAACATGATTTTGTGAACTGTGTTAGAAAACTGTCCAGTTACCCCACGCCATCCCCTGCCATTTTTAGAAACACATCTATTTTGTTGGCATTTTCATTCTTGTTAACTATGTTTTATTATGAAAATGAAGTGGAAGCATTTGCAAACAAGTTGCTGTGAGGGCTATCAGAGTGAAAGTAGAGAACTCAACTCAATTCTCCTAGCTGTGTTACAGATGTTTTTAAACAAATGCTTGGAAAGGCCTGAACTGGAATTTAAATTTTTTTAGTTTTGTTTTTTTTTTAGACCAATCTAAAACCCTGACAATTGATTTATTTTTTTTCTGCTCACAGATAACTGAGAGTGGAGTAAAATGGCTTTTTATTTCTTTTATATATTTTTATTGATTTCAGAGAGCAAGGAAGAAGGAGAGATAGAAACATCAATGATAAGAGAGAATCATTGATTGGCGGCATGCCCCTTACTGGGGATTGAGCCCACAACCCAGGTATGTGCCCTGATGGGGAATCAAACTGTGACATCCTGGTTCATAGGCCTATGCTTAACCCCTGAGACATACTGTTCAGGCTTAAGTATTTTTTTTATTTAATGTTAACAGGCTGGGTCTTTACATTTTCTTCACCTATTCATTTCAGTTCTTTTAAACTAATTTTTCTGACCTACAAAGCAGTTGATAGTAGCTACAAAATTGAGTGTGAGAAACAAGAGAAAAGAAATATAAAATTAAGTATGATATGCCAAAATTGTAGTAATACATTATATAAATTTCTTTCTATATCACCATAAGGAGTACTATTTAATACAAAAAGATTATATGGTTATTAGTTGGAAGTAGGCTATACCAAAATCAACCACAAACCACTTCAAGCAGTATAAGAAAAGATCATATAAAACCTATGCAACTATAAACCAAATCTGAAGAATGTATGAGCTGATGAACATGGGAAAAATTTTATTGTCCTCCGTAAGTGTTATATATTAAAATAAACATATATCATAGACACAGATTCTAAGAGACTATAAATTATAGCAACACACTCCCACTTATTTGGGAACAGCTTTTCAGAAAATAAACCACATCGAATTTACACACACACTATTTTTTTGCTAAATGACAACAGCATACATTTATCTACAGGTCTACATAATTACATATCACTCTTTTCTTTGAATTACAAAGTTTGACTCAAAATCTTTTTGTATATCCTTGATGTCATTTTTGAGTCTTTATGGGAGCATTAAAGAGACAACCACCTGCTTTTCAGTTAATTCACCTTCTCTTATGCATCTCCTTCAATACTCCTTAAGCTTATAAACAACAGAACAGACCCAAATTATCTTGAGCAAAAAAAAATATTATTGGCTTTTGTCATTTAAAAATCTACAGTAGTCTTTGGGCACTCTCGGCTCATGGGCTGGAAAAACATCACCACAATCAGGTTTCCCTCCATATCTAGGCATTTTCTCTTCCATACACAACAGGCTGTCCCTTGTAGAAACTGCAGTAGCTCTCGTCTCATATTCAGTCTTTTATTCCATGGAAATCATGGGAGCTTCTTTCACCTCAACCCTTACAAAGTCCTGGCCCTGGCTCTCATCAACCTGATTGGGTTCTTCCCTGGACTAGCACCATGGCAGGTCCCCTGGGATTTAGGAAGTTACCTAAACCCCACAGCATGATTCCAGAGAACTTCTTGTGATGATGGAAATGTTCTAACATCTGTACTGGCCAGTATGGTAACCACAAGTCAATTGTGTGGCTATTGATCACTTGAAATGTGCCTGAAGCACCTGAGGAACTAAATTTTAAATTTTATTTTAAATAATCTGGGCTTAGTCCAGCCGGCAGGTTCTGTGGTTGAGTAACGACCTATTAACCAGGAGGGTCATGGTTCGATTCTGCATCAGGCCACATGCCCGGGTTGTGGGCTCTATCCCTAGTGTGGGGCATGCAGGAGGCAGCCAATCAATGATTCTCTCTTGTCATTGATGTTTCTATCTCTCTCTCCCTCTCCTTTCCTCTCTGAAATCAATAAAAATATATTATAAATAAATATATTAAAAACTAACACATTAAATACATTCAATAAAAAATAATTGGGGCTTAAATTAAATAGCCACTACTGTGTTGTACAGAAAAACTCTAGAGTTTGGTGTGTGGGTCCAACCTATTTAGATTAGATGGACTGAGAAATGGTTCCTTAAAGGAAAGGTTGGGTTTTTTTGTTTTGTTTTGTTTTGTTTTAAAGAAACAGGTCCTATTTTATCAGAAATGGGAAATAGAGATGCCAAGGGGTAAAAACAACAAATGTTCATAATACTGTACCCTAAAACTTGACTTTTTTATTAATACCTTTCAGACTGAGAGTTTAATTTCACATTGTATGGCTTGTATCATATCACCTGCAGTTTTTCTATTCTCTATTGTTTTATTCCCTTAATTAAAATGGGTACAGTACAAACTTCGGACACAGCTGTTCAGACTTAAATAAGAATGTATCTCAAGCTATTGCTAAAGATCCCATGCCATAAACAGAATTACCTTTCATGCACACTGCTCATTTTTTCAAAGGACATTGTCAACAACATATACGAATCCAAATGTAAGTTAAAATTCATGTGGGATTTTTGATAAAAAATAACTAATTGAAGTAACAAAAGTATTAATTATCTTCTAGGCACCATTAATGTCAAATATGCACAGTGACAATTGCACCAAAATGCACTTCTTTGCCTGAAGTATGGGAATTTTCTTTTTTACACTGACACATTCATTGATTCAATTAAGTTTCCAAGACAGACTAGTTCCTGCCCACATTGTGCTTATAATTCTCAAATTTAAATATGTGAAAGTGTTAAGTATCATGAATCTTACACTTGAGGCTAAATATACCAAATTATACAGGTTTATTACAGAATATTGAGAAAGATGAAGAGATAATAAGAGAAAAAAATTATCGATTATCCCATCACACAGTGGTAACTACCTGCAATGTTTTAATATATATTTCTTTTGACTTTAAAAAATAGATGTGTGTGGGTACTTATGCATTTTTCATGAGATAAGAACTGACTGTAGTTACTTCTTTTTAACCTTATTCTTTAATAACATTGTCTTTAATGGCGGTATAGTATTTCATTTTGTATATATAAAGTACAACACTTAGCTTAAAAGAATATGTACATTTTTAAGTATTTTGTTTTTTTGTTTTTTTTTTGTTTTTGTTTTTTTAAAATATATTTTATTGATTTTTTACAGAGAGGTAGGGAGAGAGATAGAGAGTTAGAAACATCGATGAGAGAGAAACATCGATCAGCTGCCTCCTGCACATCTCCCACTGGGGACGTGCCCGCAACCCAGGTACATGCCCTTGACTGGAATCGAACCTGGGACCCCTCAGTCCGCAGGCTGACGCTCTATCCACTGAGCCAAACCAGTCTTGGCAAGTATTTTGAAACATATAAGTTCCAGGCTGGCAGATATTGTTTACTGTTTTGTTCACTGATGAGTTTCAGATCCCAGAACAATGTCTGACGTCTAAAATACACTTAATACATTCAATAAGTATTTGTTAAATGAATGAGTATTGGTATATTTCCAATTATAATTCAAAAAGCCAAGTATGAGATGGCCCACTTTCCTAACCCCGAATCAACTCTGGGATTTTCTAATTTAGTTTTGTAGACAGAAGATGGTATCTCATTACAGTTTGTTCTAACTTCCTTATTTCTACCGGAAGTACAAAATGTGTCAAATCATGCTTCTTTGGCAAAAACATGTTTCCTAAAGTAAGAAATTAGTAGCCTAATTTTGGCTGGACACCCCAAAATCTTAAACTTTTGACTAAGCAAATTCTAGTAGGAAGATTTATGTGTATGGAAATCATCTTGCAGCCTGCTAAGAAACCACGTGACTTAAAGTTATTAAGCACACTTCACCTCATTATTATATCTCAACACATATAGAGCCTATACATGCAGGTTTTGTGTTTTAATAAATCATAAAATAGAGAAGACTGAAAGAAGAGAGAGGTTTTGACTCTAATATTGAACTCCCCCCCACTAATTTCTGCAGAACTTTATCTTTTCTCCATGCTCTATATTTCACTCAGCCTAATGCTTAAGCACAATAGATGTTTATTTAAAAAGCTATAGGGAAACTCAAAGATTCCAAGGTTTGGAACTCCAGACAAACCTCATGTAGAACCAAACCTTATAGAACAAGGACATTTCATGGGGGCTGTCTCTCACTAAACACCTGCTTTTCTCTTGTTTTCACTCCTCCCTTTCTTGCTCTTGCCCCTTATTCATTCTCTCTCTCTCTCTTTTCTCTCTCTCTCTCTCTCTCTCTCTCTCTCTCTCTCTCTCTCTCTCTCCTTCTTATTTCTCAAGTGACTTTCTCTGCTTCAGCACATGCACTTGCCCAAACATGATCCTGCACTGGCTTTGCATTCCTTTCCTATTCCAGCACCTAATTGGCTATGCTCCATTTCCAAATTCTCTACAGAGAGGATCAGATCCACCCATCTTGGGGCAGTTATTTCTCTTCCCTCTGTCCTCCCTTTAATCTGCTATGACGATAAGGAAGGATCACCCAGTTCAAATACCAAACCTAGTACCCACTATAGATATGGGACTAATTTTCAAAGAAGGTTAGGACTGGTAAATATCCCTAAAGGCATATGTCCCATTGAGCCTGTATTTGTTAGATGCTGGGATACACATATAAGCAGAAAGTCACTTCTATTATGTAATAATTCACTAATCTAACTTGAGTATACAATTTTTACAAATCTTCCAATCAACATCATTTTGAAAATCATTTATGATACTGGTTTTTTTTTTAAACTTAGTTTTAATTCTATGGCAAAGCTTCTCTATATTTATTTTTCAACTTGAGTGTTTTTCCATTTGTCCCTGTCAGAGATCTTTGATTCCACAGAAACAATTATTTTTAAGTTTATTTTTTGTTCTACCAAGCATAGGTTTCTATTTGTAGTTATTTTTAACTGGGATGCTGTATATAGCAATTTTAGTATTTTCTGCAGTACTGTTTTTCTCAAAATTATCTGACTGTGCAGAAATTAAATCAATGAAAAGAACTACCTCTTGCAATGCCACATTTCAAGCATTTTTAGAGATAACCATTATTAACTGTGCTCATGAAACTAAACAAAATGATTCACCTGAACTGGTGATTTGGTGATCTGTGTATTTCTTCCATATTTTTATTTTCTTTGTATTTCATAATTTTTATATTCTCCCCCTTTGATTCTGGTATAATTTAAATCTGTTATGGGATACACTAAATAAATTTTCTTTCTCATTGAAGTAATTTCTGACAGTTAATCTTCCCATTTCTAACTAGGGTAATTTTGAGGGAAAAGAAAATTATACTTAATTTACACCTATGAACAATAAACTATTTAACTTGAGCCATCTTCATCATTAATATCCATCACCCTGGCCATATACTCTAGATCTTGTAAAATATGATATATAGCTAAATTTAAGGATTGGCCATGCTGCCATTTCATTACTACCACTATTCAGATATGTCCTCCAATTGTGGCTACATGTGTGAAATGACAGTCTTCCGTAATGACTGATGGGAATAGTATCATCATGGTTCGGCCACCGTGATGAGTGAGCATCAATCACAAAGACAGCGAAAGATGCCAAATCCACTGAGATGCTCTTTAATCCTATGATCCTAGAAAGTCACAACTGTCAGTACAGATCCAAGCAATTGTCTAGTTCGGTGGTGCCTATTCTTTTCAGTAGGAGAACCATATTATACCAGAAAACATTGTTGAAGAATTCCACTTTTAGTCTGGTTTGAAAAAGCATACAATAGCCCATGCCTGGCACATTGTAACAAACACCTTTTGAGATGGTTTGCACTGCCTTAATCAACTCCTTTTCTCTGAGAACTGATCCCACGTCTACAGAAGTGGCACTTTGTGTGCTACATTAAAGGTCAAAAATATCTGTAAATTAAATTTTGCTTTACTAACTATCATAACACTTATTCAAAGAAATTGGTGCAAAACATGTTATTTATTTAGTCAACAGATATTGCTTGTTTTGCTTCAAACACAAAAAGAAAATGTACTCTATAAAACCCACTCTTACCTTAATGATTCAGGTAATTGAGGGAAAAGTTTTGTTTTGTTGTTTTATTCTTTACTCAACATTATTGATCAACTTGATTCTCTACTTCACCTAATATATACAGGCAGAGCCTGTGATTTTATGGAAAACCTGTCAAAGCTATCACAATTACCTTCCCATGATTCAGGTAGGGTAAAATTATGAGTGTATTTCCCTGAGGTGCAGTAAAATAGTTTATTTATTACTACTTCCTCAACATCTCACTCACAGGTGGTTAGATTTTGAAGGATTATTAACTAGGCTTGTGCAGGCAAGTACAACAATTTGACTTCAGAAAGCCATTATCTGAACCAGCCTCCCTCCGGCTAGGACCCAAGGATATTATTTACAGAAATGAACCAGTGTATTATGTTTAATACATTCTTCAAACATTTGTACATGTACTATATCAAGTTTTTCTGTTTGAATGTTTCTATGTTGCATGGGCTCATTAAAAAAATTTGTCCACATAATTTTGTCCCTCAATTCCATTAGGTTCTTCAAGTTCCAGCAGTGGCTTTCTAATCTATCAATTTTGCACTTCTTACCAAATGAGAGCTTTCAGCTTCTTCAAAATCTGTTTCAAAATGTATTTTCTTCAAGGACTTTTCACAGTAAACTCCACTTAATTATGCATTTCATCTAGAAAATTTCTAAGTTAGATTTCAAATGTTCTATCATCTTTTTTTATTTTGGTACAGCATATATACCATGCTTATATATACCATTTGAACTTATATATATATATATATATATATATATATATATATATATATATATATATATAATATGTAGTAATTGTTGTTATGTCCTTATTTCATAAATGTGTGTGTGTTTGTTTTTCTCTCTGCATCATGATAATTCTTAGCTTGAGCCTTGAGGAAGCATGAACCTCTGTGTTTTTTTTGTTTTAGTTTTAATTTCATCAGATGGGGTTCAGTAGCATTTATCACTTTTGACTAAGCAACAACTATATTTTTTTCCACTGAAGAGTGATGATACACTTTGCAGTTTGCTCATTCATTAATTTATCCATTAAAATTATTTACGGTTCACCTCCTGGGTGCCTGGCACTGGGCTAAACACTTGGGATACAATGGCAAAGAGAGAGACTCAGCCCCTATAGAGCTTATAGTCTAGACCAAGACAGTCTGCTCAAGGCACTTAAATCATGATGCTACAAGTCCATCGTCCCAATGTGCACACGTTAGCCAGAGACTAGGGTGTCACTAGTCCCTGTGTAACTTGCTTTTCTGAGTATTTATTGCTATGACGGAATATGTCTGATATTCCATATTAACTGTGAGATATCCATGTATTTTTTTCAAAGGGAAGTGAGCAATAGATCACATATTCATTATCTTGATCTGGGAGTCCGTCAGAGTAGAAACAGAGGAAAGGAATGTTACCTGCTGCCAACTATTGTTAAAACGGTACAATGTGAGATCCACACCCAGAGCACTCGTTTACGTATTGCCCTAAAATCTCTAGATATGCCAGTCATAGGACATACATCAGATACATATCTCTGCAATAATGTATGTGAAATTATACTTGTCAGAGGAAAGTTGGAGAGACTAGATATGCTTTTTAACTCTATCATTTTTGCTTTCTGTCTTAGGTTTGCCAATATCATTTTAAATATTTACTGTTAAATGCTTACGTATATTATTTAAATGCCAGCACAGTCTTACAGATGTACTGCTTATAATGGCAAAGACAATGCTACCTGAAATGGTGATTAAAAATACACTATAAGCTTAACATCTACATAAAAAATCCCAGAGCTCTTTACAAAAGCAATAAAACACGAACTAAAATAACATCTGTGCTAATCATAAGCTAGTTTAAAAAGATAATACTTAAGAGTTTAGGGTGTTGTTGTGGTTTTTTTTTTTTTGAAAACTTTAAATTAAAATATGCAAAATTTCATGCCCACGAAAGCTAACTTTTAGGATTTGTTGATAGAGGATGACAGAATAGGTGACTAACAAACAAAATGGCTCTGAAGTTGAAATGTGGTAGAATATCATCTATATGTCTTAGGACTTTTCTTTTACTTTATTGATCAACATTGTCAATTAGCCAGATTTTTTTACATTTAAATTGCAAAAGAAATGGTAGATTACAAGCAAAGCTTATAATAAGGACTTTTGTTTTAAAGAATCTTCTAGTACTCTTTACTCTATATCCTCTATGTCATCTAGATTTCACACTAACCATAATATTTATTATGATGGTCTGAGACACTAGGATTTCAGTTATCAGGTACTTGACTCTATTCACTGTATTGCATTTAAGTCATCAAGAAAATGGAACCATTTCAGTGAAGTGACACAGCCTGGTGTACTAAGTGGTATCTGAACAGGAGGGAAAGAGAACTTCCCTCCCTTTGTAAGCTCGCTTCAAACAAGGGGTTCATGACCACACTGGAAGGAGTCAGATCCCATGTGCAAACTGATACACACCTGAAGAAGCTAAAGAAAGCAAGGCCAGCAAGAATGGCATGGCTCAGTGGTTGAGTGTCGACTGTGAACCAGGAGGTCACGGTTCAATTCCCAGGGGGCCATATGCCCGGGTTGCAGACTTGATCCTGAATGTGGAGTGTGCAGGAAGCAGCTGGTCAATGATTCTCTCTCATCATTGATGTTTCTGTCTCTCTCTCCCTCTCCCTCTCCCCTCCTCTCTGAAATCAGTAAAAATATATTTAAAAAAAAAGAAAGAAAAAAAGGCCAATCATTAATATGCATTGTATTAGTTTGCCAGGGTAGCCATTACAAAATACCACAGGCTTAAACAACAGAAACTTATTTTCTTTCAGTTCTGGAGCTGCAATTCCAAGATAAGGTGTTGGCAGGTTTGGTTTCTTCTGAGGCCTCTTCTCCTTGGCAGGTTTGGTTTCTTCTGAGGCCTCTCTCCTTGGCTTGCAGGTGGATACTGAGGCCTCTCTCCTTGGCTTGCAGATGGATACTTTTGCACTATGCCCTTTCATAGTGTTATTTCTGGTGTCACTCTTTGTGTCCAAATTTCCTCTGCCTATAAAAACACAAGTCAGGAAGGGGGTAGAGGAGAAGGGCGAAAAAAATAGGTGAAAGAATTAAGCGAAACAACAAAACTTCATAGACAAACAGCAGTATGGTGATCACCGTGTGGAAAGGGAGGTGAGGGGAGGTAGAAGAGGGTAGAGGGAAGATAAATGGTGATGGAAGGAAACTTGACTGGGTGGTAAATACATAAAATAATTGCAGATGATGTATTATAGAATTATATCCCTGAAACCTATATAATTTTATTAACCAATGCCATTGCAATAAATTCAACTAAGAAAAACACACACCACAAGTCGAACTAGGTTAGGGGTCACACTGATGGCATCATTTTAATTTATTTACTTCTGTAAAGGCCCTATATCTAAGTGCAGTCACATTCTGAGGGCTCAACAGAGGAATTTGGGGGGGGATACAATTTAGCTAATTACATGTTTTGTAGTGGATTGAACAATGTTCCCCCAGTAGATAGGTTCACTTGGAACCTCGGAATGTGACCTTATTTTGGAATAAGATCTTTGCATGTATAATTCAGGGAAAGATCTCCAGATTGATAACCTAGAATTAGGGTGAGCCCTAAATCCAGTGATGTATGTCCTTGGAAGTAAGAGGAAAAGAGAAGACACACAGGGATACAGAAGGGAAGGGAATATGAAGACAGAGGCAGAGATTGGAGTTATGTGTCCACAAATCAAGGAAGACCAAAGATTGCTGGTCTCCATAGAAGCTAGGAGAGAAGCATGAAATGGATTCACCTGCAGAGTCTCTTCTAGACCCTGCTGACAGCTTGATTTTGGACTTACCACCTCCAGAACTGTGAGAGAATCAGTTTCTCTAGTTTGTGATCATTTGTTGTGACAGCCACAAGAAACGAATACAGATATTGGTACGGGAAAGTAATAAACACCGCCTCCATGTTTTGATGACTTCCACGTGTGAGGCACTCTACTGGGTCTATATTATCTCTTAAATCCTTTAATCATCTATGTGAGATAGGTTCCATTTTATTCATTTTACAGTGAAGACACTGAAGCATAAAGAAATAGGAGTAAACTCCCCTAGGAGGAACAGATTATTAAATGTCAAAGCCAGGATTCAAACTGATATCAATTTGACTCCATGCGGTGGTCATTCCACTATGCAGCATCGAACTGACAGATAAGAGTATCTTGGGGCTATGATGAATTGAAAATTTTGTGCTGAAAGGGCTTAACTTATTGAGCTTAGGCAGTGAATCATGGAGGCAGTTATAGAGAAGGGCAAGAGGCAGGAAGAAGAGTTATCTTCCCTCCATATTACAGGGAATTCCTTGCCCCAGCATCATTCTATAACTAAGGCAGAGGAATGAGGTCACCCTTCTCTTCTAAAAACCTGTATCAATTGGGTCCCTATATTTCTTCCCCCAAAGCTCTGCTGAACCTAATCTCACCAACAATTCATTGTTGGGCAAGAACGGGCTCTTCCTTGACATGGTTCTAAAAGGTCATATTTAGTTTGCAATCTTGGTTCTCTCTTAGATTCAGATTTCTGTGCTTAGTAACCTCAATCTGATTCCTAGTTGCTTCTTTACTGCTCTGGACTCTGGGTATGATGAATAGACTACCTTTGTATGTGTGTGTGTGGCGGGGGGAGGGGTGGTGGTGTTAATCCTCACCTGAGGATATTTTTTCCACTACTTTTCAGGAAGAGTGGAAGGGAGGGAGGAAGGAGGGTGAGAGAGAAAAAACATCAATGTGAGAAAGACACATCGACTGGTTGCCTCCCACACTCGTCCCAACTAGGGTGGGTAATGAACCTGCAACCCAGGTACATGCCCTGATCAGGAACAAAATGAAACCGAGATTAGAATGCAAAATTGGAAGCAATCTGGCAAGAAAGATCACAGCAACCTTAGATCTAAACTTAAGTAAATAATAATGTCAAAAAATAAACAAACACTGTATGTCCTGCAATGCAGAAAATGTATTGCCCAAGTATGTCCTTATGGTGCCATATAATTTGGCAGGATCTGGATTTAGGTCAAGATTGAATGCTGAGCTAACTGGTATACCAACCAGTGTCTCCCATACCTCGGGTCCTGATTCTTAGGACCAAATGACAGATTCTCTGAGCTAGCCCTTATCCTTTTACAGTAATTTCTAGTATTCTACTCAGAACACATTGAAAATGCTCTTCAGTCTCAATCTGATTCTCCATCAGTAGGGACAGCTGAACACAAAGAAAGTCAATGAAACAGCCGAGTGGAAAATGAAACCTTTCCACAGATTTCTAGAGATTTCCCCACCTACAGCTGAAACTGAGAGGTTATAGGCATGTTGTTCAGCATCAGGACCTTACAGAAAAGTAGACAGTCTGGGCACAAAGGAGCTGACATGCAGGGTGAGCTGCAGAAAAGACCGCACCAGTCCAATGGGGTATTCTTCTTTCTGTTACACATCTGGAAGTTTCACTTCTCCGCATTCTGCATTGTGAGCCTGAGATGTGGTGTGATTTTCTATCTGCCTTTACCTAATGCAGTCTGGCATTCTAACACCTGTGTTTCTGACTTCATTTTCTTTGTGCTGTCTTGGCCTCATCTTAGGCCCTAAACTTTGTGCTCTTTACTTGGGACCTTTAACCTGGTGATCATTTCTCTAGATTCTATTTTCACAACAATTAGCCAGGTTACAGGGCTCTGGCCAGCAGGACTTGGGCTGCTTCTGTTGTCATTCATTCCACCAGGTGCTCATCTATGCCTGCTGCCCCAGGGACCAGTGGCCTAGTGCCCTCCTGATAGTGCGGTGCTTTTGCTTTTGGAATAATCAGGCCAAGAGAAAGAGCTTTGCAAAAAAAAAGACCTTTTGTGCTGGCAGCTGTAGACAGGCAATCTATTCAGCATGAACCAATCCAGGGAAGCAAGCCTGGCAGACAGAAAACAAAACAAAACAAAACCACAACCTCACATAACAAGAGTTGAATTAATTAACTCAGTTATCCTAGGGCAACCATAGCTGCCTCTCTAGTCAAATTGCAGGGTTCCACCCCTGATTCCACTACTTGCTACATGACCTTAGGCAAAAGGTTTAATGGAATACCTTGGTTTCCTCACCTTTGAAATGGGGATAGATGGGTTGGGAAGCTAAAAATGAAATCATTCATGTAAGCGTCCTCAATAGTGCTTGCACATAGCAAGTGCTCAATAAATTATTAATGGTTTGATAAAGTCCATCAACCCATTTCCTCTACCTTAGATGCAAAGCCATCAGCTCACTTAAAAAAAAAAAGTGCCCTGGCCTGGCCCAGGGAGAAAGAGCCAGATAAAGGTCTTATTAACTATTTATATTAGGACATAATGAAAACTAATCTTTTCTACCCCTGCCCTACACTATGGGAGGCAGAGAAAAGTAGAAAATGAGCCTAATCTGCTCATGGTGTTCGATATTGATTGATTGATTGATTGACTGATTGATTGATTGATTGATTGAACAAAGCAGGTAAACAAAGCAAAAGATACTCACCTCAGCAGAAGCCCTTCAAATATCAAGCTTAGATTCACTCTACCCAGCATGCCAAACAAATCCCTACAATGCTACAGTGTTTCTCAGCCAGAGAACTCTTGGGTGAAGTCACTTTAAGGACGAGAGTGTAGTTCATGGGTTTTTCTTCCAAATGATTCTCTGACAAAATTCTTATTCTATTTCCATCTATTAAACAAGGGTTTATTAAATGCCTATTGAGTATATAGCCCTACTGGATGCATATTCATTTAAAAGGTTTACTTGCATCAGAACAAAGCACAATGCATTTCTGGCATTCCTGAATATGCTTTCTAGTCTATTTAGTAGCCATGTTTGAAGTAGCAATTTATTTTGGATTTCAGAGTGGTAGTCATTAACCCAATATTGCCTAAAACCAATTTTTTACTTTTGGTTATTTTTGTAGAGCTAAGTCGAACCTTTGGGCTTGGCACTATTTTTGTTACGGCTTCCATGCCTTTTGGCCTGAATGATTGCATTGAAGAAGAAGCCTAACGGAGTTGAGAAAAGGGCAAGATTATTCAGACGCAGATATGGAGTCCGGATATACACAGAGACGTGGCTCCAAGGTTTTAAGCTCCATGGTGCTTACTGTTTGTACTGTATAGACATGCCATGTGGAGCTCCAGCCAACATTCACATTTAATATTTGGAAGGTAAACCATTTGGTGGGCTTTCTCCTCTCTATCCCCTCCCTAGGTGATATATCCAGAAGATCAGTTGCTATGAACAGAAGTGAGGGAGCTTTTAAGAAGAGAAAGGCATGCAATATAACAAAAGGGATGAAAGAAGTTCAGATCTCAAAGAGAGTAATACAGAAGGAGGGTCACAACCTGCAGGTTGAGTGTGGAAAAGCAGAGTGATGGATTATCAGGCAGAATGGAGAAAGACATGGTTAAAGGTTTCTATTACCGCAGAAAGAAAGGCTTCAGATGGGAAAAGATATATATGCTATAAATTGGAGAGTTATGTTTTCAGTGCACTGAATGATCTTACACCCCTTTTGTGTATTACAGGCTAGAGGCTAATCTCAGGTGTAGACAAGACAAGGGAATTCTAAGAAAAGTGACAAGTTACAGAATAAGAGTAAAGAAAATTAGAGTGAAATGAAGTTGAAGAGTGAGACCAAAATAGATATCGGAAATAGAGAAAAAGGAACCAGTGATTTTTTTAAAAAAGGTACATTATAAGGAAAAGGAAAGCATACAAAAAAATAATTTTATGCTTTACTTGGAAGTAGAGTCACATTACTTTTAGAAAACAGACCTTTGGACAGTATGTTTTAGCATCTTGAATGTTCACACTGAGATACTGAAACTTCGTTCAGGAAGATGTAGTCTTTACATTTCAAGATCTATACACTGAGATCAACCTCCACATAGTAATACTCATCCTTAGAACAAAACAATTAGACATGTTCTATTGCATTTCATTGAGTATTACCTTTGCTTCTTACCAGTTGGGATCTTTTGCAACTTAAAATTTAAAGTTACATGTGAATTTTACACAAACTTACCCACTTTTTCTCTAAAAGCTAACATAATTTAGTCCTTGACTAAATTCCCCTTAGAAGATATATTTTTCTACATAAAAGGAATCATTGGAAGATAACTTTTAAATATTTCTAACCAAGAGGACTGCAATATTCAATCAAATTTATGTTATCAGTGTAGAGATTATTTGAATATCTTTGATGTCAAAGCCATGCCTCAGAATTTCAAAATTCACTTCACTTTGAAATATAAGTATACATACTTTTTTCTACTATAATATGAAATATATGTTAAAATTTTATTTAAAAATTGAGCACAAAAAAGAAAAGTGCAAACTTTGCCAAGGATTTAGATAAAAATTGAATTTATTTTCAAATATCTTATTATTTATCAAATATAAAAAACATAAGATAACTGTGAATGTAATTGGTGTATATTTTACTATTTGTATGTCAAAAAAGTGAAGTTTGACTGTTGTGGGTTTACATTAGCATGTGCATTTTTAAAAGGCAGAAATATATATTATGATGAAAAAAAATGGACCAGGATTCTCCCATTGACTACTAGCTGTGCTCGTTGTTTTTTGTTTTTGTTTTTTTCTTTTAAATTGAGAATAATATGTTCCCTACGTAGTTTGTTGAGTATTAAAAATGTTGTAAGCCAAATCTGTAAAAACATATGAAACATAAGAATCATAAACAACTCCACTCATTAAAGTGTTCTCCAACACATGACTAATTCTCTTCTCTTCATATTACCAAATCCTTGGAATTTTCTTCTACTAGTGGAAAAGCAGGCAATGAAAAAGTAGAGATGAAAACATTTCACCTTTTAAGTCCATCCCTTTATTATCATTCTCTAAATTACTCTGGTTGTGGATTTTTAGGCAGTCGGCATTGAATTCAACACTTGAAATCAAGCATCTGATGTCTTACTTGTACCTTTTGCTTTAAATGGCATCATCTGAAGAATGGAAGCAAAGTATGCAACAAAAAATAACCTATTCTAGAAATGAACATTCCCCAAAAAGAAATTTTTTGCAGTTAGAATTGTTACTGTCATTCTGGTCTTCAGCATAGTGAGGGATTTAGAAAATTTTATGATATGAATGAATAAATAAATGAAAGAATGTCTCTATCTTTACTAGTATAAGAAAAAAAAATATCACCCCACCAGTGTGGTTCAGTTGGTTGGGTGTTGTTCCATGCACCAAAGGCTTCTGGTTCAATTCCAGTCAGGGTACGTGCCCCGGATGGAGGCTAGATCCCGGGTAAGAGAGTGCAGGAAACAACTGATCAATGTCTCACATTGATGTTTCTCCCTCTCTCTATCTCCCTCTCTCTAAAAATCAATAAAAAATCTTTAAAAATAAAAGAAATAAAATATATTTATTCTTCTTACATCTAATTATTTGCCATAGAGTCATCTTACCAAAATTTTCTCTCTGTCCCCAAATAATTGCTTTTACCAGGATTTTTGAATAGTCATTTATTGCCACTTAGTGCCAAATGCAGGACCTATATTCATTTCTTAAATTGTTTGGCAAGTTCAGTAGTAACACATTTCTTCTATTTAATCTGGAGGTGAGATTTCCAGAAGCTCTTTAAAAAAAAGAGGGACAGGAATTAGAGAACTTAAAAAAAGGGGGGGAGGAAGAGGGGATTGTCTTTCCAAAAAAAATGATGTAATAAGTAAGGAAGTTAAGAGACAAAGCCGAACAAATGAGTTTGGAGAGAAAGCTGGCCTTTTACAGACTACAAGGAAACAGAGAGATTGAAGTACTTTTGGCCAGCCTAATGAAGGGTTTTGAAATAGAGGGTCCTTAGAGGAAACCTGGAATTAGAACAAGTTAAAGAAGTAATGAATGCTGGGAATGAATGGAGAGGGCTTGTTTGTCTAGCGTTGGTGCCTTAATAGAAAAAAAGGCAGCCAGATGCAGTGACCACCGCTGATAAAGTGGCATGTAATAAGAATGGGGGCAGGAAAGCGCAGTGCTAATGACGGTTAGGGATTTTTTTTTCAAGGAGCACGTGAACTAATCCAAAGGAGTTACAGTTTTCTTTTTTTCCTCTCTCTTTCTCAGAATTGTTTATAGAGAAGAGAGAGAGGAAAAGGAAAGGGGTAATTTATAGGATGTACCTTAAGAACTATTATTAGAAGAATAAAAAAGAGAACTACTGGTAAATGTAAGTGCATTAGAAATGCAGTAATTAAAAGGTTTTATAAGAAAAAAAATGAAACTCAGAGCTAACCTACTGTGACTTATAATTCACATTTCACTTTTTTCTCCTAGCACAAATTTCCCTGTTCTATGTGTAATATCCACAGGCAATTTCTTGTTGTTGTAACCCTATATATGTAGCAGTGTACATGTTGACTTGTTTTTCCATGTGCTTTAATTTTAGGGCAGGCTTTCGTTGTGCTTTGAAAAGCACCCAGCATAGTGACTCTGCTAGCAACTGATGTCTATTTTGGTAGCATAGCAGTTATCAGTAAGTGATATGGAAAACAATGAAAGGCATGACTACATTGAGGGAAAGGAAAGGACAAGGATAGATGTACGTGGCGATAAAGTGTATTTATTCTGGGAAAACTGAGATGGTACATACATGTTAGGAAGTGGGAAGTTAAGGATATATTAAGGAAACAAAGTGGGAATCAGATCAATACAAGGAGTGTGATGAATCAATTCTTAAGGAAATGAAGAACATTCCTGATGGGTGTTTAAGCAGTTTATGAACACATGAAAACACTTGTGTTTCTAAATCTTAAATTAAGAGGGTCTCAAAATTTCATGAGAAATCACTCTCCATGAAATTGCTGAGCAGGTTTGGCAATGTTCTAAACACTACTTATGTTATCCCATTTAAAATACTTCCAAACTGTGTAAAATAGGAACTAACGTAACCCCCACTTGTGAGTGCGAAGCAGCCTGCCCAGTCACACGGGTAGTTGTGTGGCAGAGATTCATGCAGGTCGAGTCTGGTTTTGAACGCAGGTGACTCCTGAGTCACGCACTGGCAACCGCTATACCTGCTCTGTCCAGGAGAACCATAAAGATAAAATGTTACTATTTTATGGGTGAAATTTTTACAAAGAAACGGACAACTGTGTTCAGGCACCTCCTTGAAAAGGCAGCACATGCTGAGGAGCTGAGAAAGATCTTAGTATGCTCTACTCCAGGGCTGAGGAGGCTCTCTCCTGCCTCAATGCAGTGCACTAAATGCCACTCAAACATAATGTCTCCAAGTGCCTAGTGGATTACCTGGGAGTGTCTGAGGCATTTGGTAAAAAGAGAGGAGAAGAACAAAACAAAACACCCAGATATCCCTATTTAGGTCCCTCTTTCTTCTGCGGTACATGCTGTATAAAATGTCTCTGTTTCCAGCTCAAATTAAATCTCACTAAATTATGGTTGAAGGTTATTTTTGTATGCTATTTGAGAGGTGATTATGTTCCATGAATTTTTAAATGTTATCCCCAATAGCCCTTGCACCTCATTTGTTCCAACAACAGCATAGGAGATAATTTGAGAACAAACCAAAGTACTGCAATACTTAAACCATTTAGCCAGGGACGGACAGGCAGCATTTCAGAAGACAATAAACATGAAAGCCTTTTTCTTGATAGCTAGAGGCATCATTTCCTGGTAATCCTTGGTTATTGGGTAATGAAGGACAGTGTGAGGCTAGGAAGAAAACACTTCATAATGCTAACAACAAAAATAGTTTAACTTTTTGAGCAATATAAAATTTACCAAGGGCATAAAATAAGCATATGTCTCTCTTTTTTCCCCTATTTGTTTAATGATTTGTATTTACAATCTACTGTACAATACAAAATTGACATTTCTTATATACTATAGTTAAGACTCAAATTTAAACTTTCTGACCTAAAAAAATCACAATTCGTTAAGCTACTTTACACTATAACTTATATAGTTAGGAGAAAATAAAAAAGGAAACTTTTAAAGTGAATATATTGTATTTAAAGTGCACATATCTCTCTCTTTGAAAAAAAAAATATATATACATATATATATATATATATATATATATATATATATAGTTTTTTTTCTTTTTTTTCTCCAGAGAGGAAGGGAGAGGGAGAGAGAGATAGAAACATCAATGAGAGAGAATTACTGATCAGCTGCCTCCTGCATGTCCCCTACTGGGGATGGAGCCCACAACCCAGGCCTGTGCCCTGACTGCGAATCAAACCATGACCTCCTGGTTGATAGGTCAATGCTCAACCACTGAGCCACATAATTTTGGCTGCGCATATCTCTCTTGATCTATTTCTCTGAGAAGCAGATCCTGTATGTTTTAGACAAGTCATTTATTCTTACTGAAGCATCAGTTTCCTCAATTGTAAGACAGAAAAAACAATGATTCTCCTTAAGCATCAAACATCCTGCAGTACACCCTTTGTCCTGTGGTTTCTAGGCTACCTGTGCTTGTGTATTTATTTTATCAGGGAGCTTATACACAATCTGAGCTGTTTCTCCCTCCCAACCAAATTTGCTATCTATAGGATGCTTGGCTAGTTTTGTAGATGAGGTTTTAATCAACACTTGTGTGACTTTGTTTACCTTGTAAAATGGTCTGAGACCAAAAGAATGAGTACTTCTACACTTATCAGTTCAGAAAGAGGTATAAAAGCGTGACAGTATTTGAGAGGAAATATTTTAATGGATTCAGGTACTGCTTGATTAAAGACAAATGAAGTAAATGCAACTTATTATAATACTAGAGGCCTGGTGCATGAAATTCTTGCACAGGTGGCCTGCAGAGATCGGGCCTTGGCTTGTGCCCCCAGCCTCTCAGCCCCGCCTGGCACCCTGCCTTGGCCTGGTGCCACCCACTGGCTGGTTCAGCCCCCCACTGCCACCACTGGTCACCTTCTGTGGGGCGACCTATGGGGCGATCAGGGACCCCACTCACACTCGCCTTGGCCTGGCACTACACATTCACCTGTTCCACCATCCCACTCTGGTCCCACTCTCATTGGGGCCCATCGGGTCCACTGCCACCCGTTGCCAGCGCCACGTCAGCCGACACCCAACATGTTCCGCACAGCCCCCTGGTGGTCAGCGCACATCATAGCAAGTGGTCGAACTCCTGGTCAGTTGAACTCCCGCCCAAGGGGACAATTTGCATATTAAGCTTTTATTATATAGGATTATAATGCATGGCGATAAAATGAAAGTTCACAGTTACTTGTATATTCTGATTATTTTGTGGACAGTTTTTTATTCTGACTTTGATTTCTAGAATACCAATTATAAGTGGACATTGGGCCTTTGCAAATATGTGTGTAATATGTATACTAAATTAGTACATATGAAAAAGAATAGTTTGTTAAAGTTGAAAGTATAAGATGTTAAATATTATGAAGGCACAATGAATGAAAGAAACAAGTAATTTTAAGACTGTTCATCTATCTATCATAATAAAAGCATAATATGCTAATTAGACCAGATGTCCTTCCGGACGATCTTCCGGACAAAGCCACGGTGGACAGGGGCTGAGGCAGAGGCAGCCGCTGCATCAGCTGGGGCCGAGACCCTTGCACAAATTTCGTGCATCAGGCCTCTAGCATTTTATAAAATGCCTTTGAGGGTGAACTAGAAAAATGATTTTCTATCGTGTAAAGTATTCTCTACTTTAATAAATGTACTATATAAAAGTCATGACATTGCCCCAGCCAGTAGTTCAGTTGGTTGGAGCATCATCCTGCACACCAAATAAAAGATTGTGAGTTTGATTCCAGTTGGGGCACATGCCTAGGTTGCAGGTTCCATCAAGGTCGGGCCAGGTTGGGGAGGCAACCCATAGATGTTTCTCTCTCTCCCTCTCTCTCTCAGGGTCAATAAAAACATATCCTTGGGTGATGATTTAAAAAAGGGGAGGGGTGAGAAAACAAAAAATAAGTCAAAATATTATTATAGTTAATAAAACATATTATTGACTTTTTTCCAATAATTTCTAATAGTTATGTTGGCTACTCTTCTCCCTAAGAATAAGTAAACTACTTTAAACTTGTACTTCAAATATTATTTATCTAAGAAATAATGTAGAATTACCAGGATGATGTCCATAAAAATGATTTTTTTTAAATTGGCTTCAAGTGTACAGCCTAGTAGCTAAACAATCAAATGCTTTACACATTGTTCCTAATTCCTAAAGTGATCTTTTAAAACATCTACAAAATCTAAATGATTCAGATGTAGTTATCTTTTGTGAACACTATCCAAAAAATAAAGATCAAAAGAGAAACGTACTGTAGCTATTTCTCTCACCTTTCTTCTCAAATATAATCATTTGAGAGGATTAAAATTTTTGAAAGGGCTACACAGTAATTTAGTGGAAAAGACTTTTAATAATTGCATTTGCAACGTATTTTCTTATTGACTGAAAAATAATTTTTCCTCGCCTTGATTGGTGTGGCTCAGTGGGTTGGAGCCTCATCGTCCCGTACACTGAAAGGTCACAGATGTGATTTCCGGTCAGGGCACATACCCAAGTTGTGGCTTGTCAGGGTGCATACCGGAGATAACCCATTGATGTTGCTTTCTCACATCGCTGTTTCTCTCTCTCTAAAATCAATAAAAACATATCCTTGGGTAAGGATTTAAAAAATGAAAAAGTTCCACTAAAAATAATTTTCCTTTAGTACTACTGTATATGTATGTGTATGTAGTGAGAGAGAAGTGCGTATATAGAAACACCTGAGGCTGGCAGATTTTTTTATTAAGCTTTTTGTTTGCTTAATTTTAGGATCTTGTTTTTAAACAGTGACTTTAGACACAGACTAACATCATCTTCATTTTACCAAAGACTAGACGTATGAAAGTAGGGATGACTTGCCCAAAGATATATAACAAGAATTAGAAAGAACCCTAACCGGTTTGGCTCAGTGGATAGAGTGTCGGCCTGTGGACTCAAGGGTCCCGGGTTGGATTCTGGTCAAGGGCATGTACCTTGGTTGCGGGCACATTCCCAATACGGGGTGTGCAGGAGACAGCTGATCGATGTTTCTCTCTCATTGATGTTTCTAACCCTCTATCGCTCTCCCTTCGTCTCTGTAAAAAAATCAATAAAATATATTTTAAAAAAAAAAGAATTAGAAAGAGTTCAAGCCAGGTCTCAAAATTCCTTGTCCAATACTGTTTTTCAGATGGATGCTACTGACTTATATTTATATACCCTAGAATTTAATGACTTTCATTTTTTTACTTTTCTTTCCTTTAAACTGATAATATCAATTCTTTAAATTTATAATGATACCATTGGAGCAGACAGATATCCATTGAGCTAAGGAATAAAATACCAAATTTTGCTTGAGAATAATGGAAGACTTTGGACCACATCCACAATTTAAATTATTAAAATAGAGTCACCATTTGTGGAGTCTGTAAAACATTTATCTGGAAAGTGGTTAATGAACAATAGGAAGATTTGTAGATTTGTCTATCTCAATCATTTCACTTTCCTTTCATTCTTGTGCAAGTATACATGAGTTCTATCAGTATAATGTTTGAAGTAGAATTCAGCTGCTATAAAAATATACTATCTAATAATAGACAAACAAGGTAATTGACCATACCTTCGCTACGCCTCCCATTGGCTAATCAGCATGATATACAAATTAACCGCCAACAAAGATGGAGGTTAATTAACATATGTAGGCTCCAAGCAGCGGAGTGAAAACTGAAGGCGAGCCAGAGCAGCGAAGATGGAGGACGGAAGGCGGCTCCAGCCGGAGCGAAGGCCTGGGTGCCAGGTGCCAGAGGAAAACTGGTGCCCACAGCCAGAAGAAGGGAAGGCCTATTACACGAATCTCTTTGTGCAACAGGCCTCTAGTTTCTAAATAAAAACAGTATTTAGTAATTATGAAGATACTGTAATTCATGTAGAAAACTCTAGCAACATAAGAAAGTTTCTTTTTAATTTAAAAATCCATTCAAACTTCTTTTTCCCCCTTCTACCATCCCCAATTTGTCTTTTCAATTGATATATTTCCAGGCTTCACAAAATTATTTAGATGTAGCTAAGACTTTATTAATTTTACCCAAATATACTGAAGAAAAGCAGAAAACAAGTATTAGAATAATATATTTCTCTTCCTGAGAAAAAGATTCTCACTGGATAAATGATAAACAGATGACAAAAAAAAAAAAACACTAAACAAACCATCTATCTAAGACAGCTCACCTACCCCCACTACCCACTGGTTCACACTCTATTTCATCACCTTTCTTTATTTTCCTTTTTAGTGCTTAAAATAACCTGGCACACCACATATTGCCTATTTATTGTCTCCCCCCCCCCCCTCACTAAATGGTAAGCTCCATGAGAACAGGAAATGTGATAGATTTTTAAAAATTAATCTTTATTGTTGAGATTATTACAGAGGTCTCTCTTTTTTCTCCCCTTAGCTCCCCTCCATCCGGTTCCCATCCCACCCCAGGCCCTCACCACCCTATTGTCTATGTCCATAGGTAATGCATACATGCATATAAGATCTTTGTCTAATCTCTTCCTTTACCCCCACCCCCCCTTCCCTCTGAGAATCATCAGTTTGTTCCATTTCCATGCCCCTGATTATATTCCATTCACCAGTTTGTTCTGTTAATCAGATTTTTTATTCGTTTGATTTCTAGATTCAATTGTTGATAGATATGTATTTGTTGCCACTTTGTTATTCATAATTTTTTATCTTTATCTTTTTCTTTATCTTTATCTTTTTCTTCTTCATCGTCTTCTTAAAGAATACCCTTCAGCATTTCTTTTTTTTTTTTAAATATATTTTATTGATTTTTTACAGAGAGGAAGGGAGAGGGATAGAGGGTTAGAAACATCAATGAGAGAGAAACATCAATCAGCTGCCTCCTGCACACCCCCTACTGGGGATGTGCCTGCAACCAAGGTACATGCCCTTGACCGGAATCGAACCCGGGACTCTTCAGTCCCCAGGCCTATCCAGTGAGCCAAACCGGCTAGGGCCCCTTCAGCATTTCATATAATACTGGTTTGGTGGTGATGAACTCCTTTAGCTTTTTCTTGTCTGTGAAACTCTTTATCTGGCCTTCAATTCTAAATGAGAGCTTTGCTGAGTAGAGTAATCTTGGTTGTAGGTTCTTGTTATTCATCACTTTGAATATTTCTTGCCACTCCCTTCTGGCCTGCTTAGTTTCTGTTGAGAAATCAGCTGATAGTCATATGAGCACTCCCTTATAGGTAACTAACTGTTTTTCTCTTGCCCTTGGCATTTTTATTATGATGTGTCTTGGTGTGGTCCTCTTTGGATTCCTTTTGTTTGGGGTTCTCTGCGCTTCCTGGACTTGTAAGTCTATTTCTTTCTCCAGGTAGGCGAAGTTTTCTGTCATTATTTCTTCAAATAGGTTTTCAATATCTTGCTCTCTCTCTTCTTCTGGCACCCCCATAGTTTGGATGTTGGTACGCTTGAAGTTGTCCCAGAGGCTCCTTACACTATCTTCATATTTTTTTATTCTTTTTTTCTTTTTGCTCTTCTGGTTGGGTGTTTTTTGCTTACTCATATTTCAAATCATTGATTTGGTTCTCAGGATCCTCTAGTCTACTGTTGAATCCCTGTATATAATTTTTTATTTCAGTCGGTATATGCTTAATTTCTGACTGGTCCTTTTCCTTTTTTTTTTTTTTGAATTCTCACTAAGATCCTTGAAAGTCTCACTAAGTTCCTTGGAGATTTCTAGAAGATTCTTGAGTAACTTATAACTGTGGTTTTAAACTCTATATCCAGTAATTTGCTTTCTTCCATTTCTTTCGTTTGTGACATGTTTCTTTGTCTCTGCATTTTGGCTGCTTCTCTGTGTTTGTTTCTATGTATTGGATAGAGCTTCTAAGTCTCCTTGAATTGATAGAATGGCCTTGTGTAGTAGTTGTCCTATAGGGCTCAGTGGCTCAGCCTCCCCAATCACCTGCGGTGGACACTCTAGGTGCACCCCTTTGTGGGCTGTGTGCACAGTCTTGTTGTAGTTGAGCCTTAATTGCTGTTGGTATCACTGGGAAGAATTGATCTCCAGGCCAATTGGCTGTGGTGACCAGCTGCAACTAGTGGGAGAGCTACTGTGCAGGAGACATCCTTATGGAGCAGGACTTGCTTCACTGGGGCTTTGGTGCTCACTGAGTCTGCCCCTTGAGTGTGTCACATATGAATATAAAGAGTTGTAATCTGGTATGGTCTCACACTGATCACTGGGTACACTGGCTCTTGGGTCTCCAGGGAGGTGCAAAGTCAGTCACTGCCCATGGCCACCCAGCAGGAGCTACAGAGAGAACTACAGATTCCTCCTCTTTATATTTGGTTTGGCAGTGCCTAGATGTGGCCCAGCTATGAAGCAAGGCAGGCTGGTGCTGGGTCTTGGGCCTTTTATTGATAGCTTTGGGGCTCCCTGACCCAGCTGCAACTTGTTTGACAGGTTTTTAGCCTGAGAAAGGACAGGCCATTCATGTGCAAAAGCCCCTGCACACAGCTTGGTTGGGGTTGTAAATTGGGTGGGGTCTCAGGGAATCACCAAGCAGAGCAAACAGAAATGGCTGCCAGTCAGCCCTGCAACCGGGGAGGTCCCAACACGGGAACAATGACTGCTGTGAGCACCTCCGTCTGGAAGAAAGCTGCCCCCAAGTTCCTGCCCTCCTGCCAGCCAGTGCAGTTTCTCCTATGTGTCTGGATCCCCCAGAGCCTCGCCCGGCACTGAAGCTCAGAGGAAGTGGGAGCTTGTAGGTTCAGGTAGTGGTGCTGGCCTTTTAAGAGGAGAAGTTGGGTCTCCAGCAGCCTGTGTGTCACTCAGCCCCAATCCCCACTGGTTTTTACAGCCCATAGTTCTTACTGCCCATAGGGATTGCTTTTCACAGCTCTGGGACCCTGGGCTGGGTGTCTGGTGTGGGGTTGGGACCCCTTGCTACTCTGGGAGCCCTCACAGAGGCAATCTCCCTCCTGATTAAAAAAGCGGCACACGTGGGTGCAAGACCAGCTCGTTCTGCGCCTCCGTACCTCCTTCCAGTCTCAGTGTGCTTTCTTCTTTACCTCTCTGGTTGTAGTACTTCCACTTAGCCAGCTTTCCAGCAATTCTGGATGATGGTTGTTCTGTATTTTAGTTGTAATTTTGATGTGGTTGTGGGAGGCAGCGAGTACCATTTGTCTACACCATCATCTTGGTTCTCTGATTTTGATTTTCTTAAACAATACCTGACATATATAGAGGTTTCTTAAATATTTGTTGAATAAATAAACTGGAAATTGTTTGGTGAATATAAGTTTATGACTAACTGAATAAAATTATATTTGTTGATAAAATTTCTAAAATGTCTATAGTGAGTTTGACAATATTTCTATTGTAATCAAGTTTCGTATTCTCTTTTAGGGTCATAATTCTGAATATCATTTCTTATTATATAATGTACTATATAAGTCATGGGAGTTAAGATGAAATTCATACAGGCTTTATAACTGACACTGTTTTGCATAAATCTTCAATTTGGATGTGGTTTCTTATAATTGGCCAATTTCCCTGAAAGCAAGTAAGTAAAATGTATTGATTAATTGAGAACTGCAGTTAATTGGGTTTTTACTAAAATTTATTACACAGAACAGAGTAGCCACTCAATAAATATTTGTCAAATATGTGAAGTCTAGTTAGTTAAAATAGACTTATTATTTTGTTTTAGTTTCTCAAATAAAAATAAATTTTCAATTAAATATGAAGGCCATAGCAGACATGTAACCTATTTTAAAAATATCTCAGGTTCTCATTCTCTTCCCCTTTTTTATTTTCCTTTCCCCCTTCCTATTTATTCTCTTTTCTTCCCTTTTATTCCTGAACAATTAAGTCTTAAACCCATTACGTGGGATAAAGTAAGGAGTCTTTCATAGGGGCGTGAAATGGGAAGGCTTCGGTGGTCTGAAAAGCAGCATTAAAGTTCAAGGAGGTGAGAAGGACATCTGTGTGCAGAGGTTGGAGTGTTGAGCAGCAATAGGGTATTGATTATACACAAGGAGATTGATCAAATAAGAGAATATATTAAAGATAATTGGGAGATAAGGTTTTTATTGTTGGAGAAACTAGTTACAAATATGAAAAGAGAGAAGCTACAATGAATCCTGTGGCATTGGTCTGGACATAAAGATATCAGTGAGAACTCCTGGTGTATAGATACAGAGATAGATAATGATAGATAATGATACAGAGATAGATATACTAATAAAAGAGAAACATGGTAATTAGCGTACGACCGCTACCCTTCCCATTGGCTAATCAGCATATCCTTATGCAAATTAACTGTCAGCCAAGATGGTGGCCGGCAGCCGTGCACTGAAGCGAACAGGGAGGCTTGCTTGCTCCAGTGATGGCGGACTCCAACGTTCCCCGCCTGACTTGCCGGCCTCTCAGCTGCAACTCTAAGCAACTATGTTGCAAATATAGAAGCTAAACAAAACCCCAGAAACCAACTTTCAGTCAGCCGGGCTTCAGCCAGCCAGACGGCAACATTGTATCAATGTTTTCAGCAGCGAAGCCTCAGAGCTAAAGCTGGCCCAGAATAGAAAAAAAAGAAAGAAAAAAAGGAGCAGTTGGGAGCTTCAGTCACCCACCAGCCTGAAAACGGCCCTCAGCCCCTCAGACAGACTGGCCAGGCACCCCAGTGGGGTCCCCCACTCTGATCCAGGACACCCTTCAGGGCAAACCAGCTGGCCCCCACCCGTGCACCAGGCCTCTATTCTATATAGTAAAAGGGTAATATGCCTCCCGGCACCGGGATCAGCGTGACAGGGGGCAGCGCCCAAACCCCCTGATCGCCCTGAGGCTCTGTGTGTGACAGGGGGCGGTGCCCCAACTCCCCCCACGGGCCCTGCTCTGTGTGTGACAGGGTGCGGCGCCCCAACCCACCCCCCACAGGCCCTGCTCTGTGTGTGACAGGGTGCAGCGCCCCAACCCCCTGATGGGCCCTGCTCTGTGAGTGACAGGGGGCAGCACCCCAACCCCCTGATTGGCCCTGCCCTGTGTGTGACAGGGGGTGGTGCCGCAACCTCCCCATAGACCCTGCCTTGAGTGTGACAGGAAGCGGTGCCCCAACCCCCCAATCGGCCCTACCCTGAGCGTGACTGAGGGTGGCATCGCAACCTCCCGATCCACCCTGCTCTGTGCATGACAGGGGGCGGTGCCCCAACTCCCCAATCGACCCTGCTCTGACCCTGACCAGGGGCTGCACTTAGGGATTGGGCCTGCCCTCTGCCACCCGGGAGCAGGCCTAAGCCAGCAGGTCGTTATCTCCTGAGGGGTCCCAGACTGTGAGAGGGCACAGGCCGGGCTGGAGGACCCCCCCCCCCAAGTGCACAAATTTTTGTGCACCAGGCCTCTAGTATATATATGTATATCAAGGGTGGGGAATGTCTGGGCCATGGGCTGTCATATAAGGCCCAGGAAATCATTTGGTCTGGCCCTGACATGGCATTAGGGGTGAGTTAATTAAATGTTTGACCAAAAATAGCAGGTTAATTTCTTTTATTCATTTATTTAATTTTTTAAAATTGTTATTGTTGAAAGTATTACATATATCCCCTTTCTCCCGGCATTGATCCCCTCCAGCCTGCCCCTGCCCTCTACCCTAGGCCTTCACCACCCTGTTGTCTGTGTCCACAGGTTATGCATATATGCATATAAAGCCTCCGGTTGATTACCTCCCACCTATCCACCCTCCCCCACCTTCTCTCTGAGGTTCCACACTCTGTTCTATGCTTAGCAGTCTAATTTTTAAGTTGATAATTTTGTATGGCCCTCAAATGATGTTATAAATATCCAAATAGCTCTTGGTAGAAAAAAAGGGTCCCCACTCCTGATATATATATATATTTGGATACATATATTTCCTTGGTTCCAGATCCTGAGAACAATGACACCCCCCCCACCCAACAATGGGCACACTTGCCTCCCAAATTTTGGTTTCTAAATACTATTTCCAACTAGAAAAACTAGAACTACTTTAAAAAATAGCTGATTCCAGAGCTAAGGCATGAAAAAGACAAATTGAGCCTAGAATATCTTATTGTGCCAAAAGTATGGAAGGACTTAAACAATGCTAGGGATATATCAAAGACATAAAAAGTACACTGGCCATAACTAAAACTATTTGAACATCAAAGTAAATAATGGTTTGAGCAGATTATAACCCACTGGATAAAATGGATATTCATGAGTCCATACTGATATAAATAAAGAAATAAGTTGAAAGTTAATATACTTCCCCACAACATACTTATAGAAAACAAA
Source organism: Myotis lucifugus (assembly GCF_000147115.1). Taxonomy (NCBI): domain Eukaryota; kingdom Metazoa; phylum Chordata; class Mammalia; order Chiroptera; family Vespertilionidae; genus Myotis; species Myotis lucifugus. The sequence continues at coordinate 7,375,833 of NW_005871073.1, forward strand.
AAAAGAACAATTTTACCATTATTCTGAGATTAATATTAACATCATAAATAATGTGCCAACAGATAGTATGCATTGAGATAAATAATAAATCGCTTTTGCTATTTTACTGCCAAAGATGGATAACCTGAATCCAATAATGAGTAAATAGAAGACAAACCTAAAATGAGGAACATCTTACAAAATAAGCAATTTGTAATCTTCAAAAATGTCAAATCCATGCTACTCAAGAGAAAACTGAGGAATCTTCCAGACTGAAAGAAACTGAAGAGGCATAATAACTAAATCCAATGCTTGATTCTAAACTACTAGTAGATCCTTTTGCTATAAAGCACATTATTGAGACAAGTAGCCAAATTTGAATGGGGTCTGAAGATTATATGGTGGTGATGTACCACTTTTCTGATTTTGGTGGTTGTATTTCAGTTATAAAAGAAATATTTCCTGTTTGTAGGAAAAATATGTTAGAATATTCAAGAGTAATGGGGTTATGATATTAGAAAATTACTCTCAAATAATTCAGGAAAAATATCACTTGTACTGTAGCTGCAATATTTTTGTGACTTAAACTTGTTTCAAAATAAGAAAATAATTTTGAAATTTCAAGATCAATGTCTTCTATGAAATTTTGTCATAATCCTGAAATAGTTGTAAGGTCAATTTATAAAGAAAGAGTCTTTTATATTTAAGGAATTTTTATAATACAATTTGTGGTAAGAATGCAGAGATGTCTCCCTCAGCCCCTTTAAAAATAAAGTGGAATAATAATGAAAAAGAGCAATTATATTTTGTGGGAGTTACAATGAAAACAAGACCCCTCGGAAGTTTAGTAGTATGGTTGTAGGGATGATTTTCTGTTTTTTGTTGTTTTATATTAAAGGCCTTTTTATATATTATAGTAAGATGGAATCAAATACCTACAATAGGTATTGAAATATCAATGAATAGTATCTGAACAGAAAAAAATTTATGGTACTTCCCTAGTGACAGAAAAGTGAGTAAAATTGACATGTGCACAGGTAACATTTTATATTTACTTACATTGATATAATAAAATTATTTTCAAATAGCATGTTCCCTGGCTGCATGAACTTAAAGTGAATTCCAGCAAGAACAGGCCATGTAGGCCGTGCCTGCGGAGAATCCTATCATGACCTGCAGATATCACTGAGTCTGTTCAATGTACAGATGTCTCGGTATGCAAGAGTCTCAGCCACAATTAGAGCAGCAAGTCAATGTATGAAGTGGAGCTTGAGTGTGCTATCAGGATGGATTTGCTGAAAAGTATACTGGTGTACTTGGGAGAACTGGATGATTTTCTTTAAAACAAATGTGAAAGTGTGTAATTTCAGAAATTATGACACTGCAATATCAAGCTTGGCAATTTGGAATTTAAATATTAAATATTTAGATTAGGAAATTAAACATGTAGAGGAATAAATTAAAATATTTTACTCATTTGATCTCTAGTTTAGTTGGTCCATCAAGAAATAGATTTTATCATATTTGGCACTTAAAATATCTGGAAGATCATCATTATTTTCCCATTACTAGCAAAGGACCACAGAGGTTGGGCATCTTTTTCTAAAGGTAACGAAAGTTTAAAGGATACTCTCTTTTGAATATGCCTTTCTGTTTTGAGGGAATTCTCTTTATTCTTTTAAAAGACAGAGCTGTGGTATAAAGGATTTGGAGCATAATTGAAGGGGTGAGGCATATGGGGACCAGGTTATCTGAAATTTGCTGGCCTTTCATGGAAAGACTTTGCCTCATGTCTCCATGTCTGCCAGCCCACAGGGAGTTCCTGCAGGCCAGGCATTGTGGTGTGATGATAGAAGCCAAGAAATAATAAGTCTTCATTTGTGAGAAAATTAACTTTTCACAAATATTATGATTTGAAGAAATGTATAGTGTTCACTTAAGAAAACAGAGTTCCATGTTACTAAGGATAAGGTAAACAAGTAACAAATTGGAGTGGGTTCAAAATACAATTCTGCTCTATATCTATGGAAACAAACAAATTACTTAATCTCTTTGTGCCACATTTTCTTTATATGTAAAATGAGGGTAATAACACCCAAATCATAGGATTATATGAGCATTAAATGAGATAACATGTGTAAATTACCCAAAGTAGTACCTGGGACATAGGAAATACTAATTCCTAGTTATTATTATAATTATGGGGGAGATCAAGGAGCAAAGATCAAGGTATCAAGCAAAAATAGAAGCAATAGAACATATTTTGATGGATCATTCTCTGAATAAGCATACTATAGCTGACACTATATTAGGGCATGCAAGTACTCTTTTTTTTTTACCTACAGAAATGGAGATGATAACAGCAGTATTCCTCACAGCATTGTTATAATAATTTAATTATAAAACTTAGCAATTTGCCTGGCACTACTAATAAGCACTCAAAAAAACTCCAGTTGTACAATTATTGCTAATTATGATGATGATGATGATGATGATGATCTAATAAGATCAGAGTTTGAGAAATACATGTGAAGGCGTAATTACAATTCTATAGTAAGATAGAAACAGAAGAGTTAACATTTCAGTTCTTTTTAAGAATGAATACGGTTTTTCCAGATGGAAAGGAGGGGAAGAATATTCATGGATTCCCCATGTGTTTTACCTAAACTTGACTTGTTTACAAGGAGTCACTGGACCCACAATTATTCCATTGAGAAAGTACTTTTGAATTGACCATGTCCATACAAACTAATCAATCAACAAGTAATTGAACACCAAATCTGTGAAATATTCAGATAAAGTGTAAGACAGCCTCCCAGCTGGTTTTTCTATATCCACGTTCTCCCTTCTTTAGCATACGTTTCATGAGATTGACACACTGACCTTCCCAAATGCTGTTTAACTGCCTAAGAACGTAAAGTCATTCTCAAATGCCTGCTGTATCAAGGCCAAATGACTTTGTCTGGCTTTAAGGAGCCTCTACACAGTGGTTCTCAACCTTCTGGCCCTTTAAATACAGTTCCTCATGTTGTGACCCAACCATAAAATTATTTTCGTTGCTACTTCATAACTGTAATGTTGCTACTGTTATGAATCGTAATGTAAATATCTGATATGCAGAATGGTCTTAGGCGACCCCTGTGAAAGGGTCGTTCGACCGCCAAAGGGGTCGCGACCCACAGGTTGAGAACCGCTGCCTACAGTCTTGCAATTCAGAGTATTGAACCCATACCAACAACACCTGGGAATGTGTTAGAACTAGATAATCTCACAACTCAATCCAGACCTATTAGAGTCTGCCGTTTAACAAGATCCCCAGGTATGCAAATTGAGGTTTGAGAAACGCTGCTCCACAACATCCATTCATCTAAACCAAACAAAATCACTAACCCGTAGCACAACCCATAGTCCCATCAAGAAGAATTCAATATTTCATTAATATTTTTGCATCCAAAGCAATCCCTTTGCTCATATTTTTAACTCTACTAGACATACCTTATTTCCTTCCTGCCTACTATCTAAGTCCCAGCCATTCTTGAAGGTCCAGTGAAAAGTCCCATATCATCCACCAAACTAAGACCATTGAAGTCACACTAACCTTGCTGAATACTCTTGCATTTAGGTCAACACCATTTTATTCTTATTTATTGTTCATTCCTTATTAATTGAGTAATCATTTTCTGAATGCTTGCAATTGTTTACCAGGCCCTGTTGCACTGTCCAGATGCAAACAGAAATCAGACTTTCCTTGCCCTCATTAAGCTCTCAATCAGAGCAATAATAGTTCAGGAAAGAACCTTAAGTTCCACAGGCAACAAGTGCAAGTGGGTAGACGGAGGAGTGCAGGACCATATAGGATAAAGCTACATGATTTGTGTTTTGGGGATATTAAAACTACTTAAATAAAGGAAGTTACTTTAAAATATATTAAGACTCTTGTGGCATGAAATAGATTAGACATTTCAATTGTTAGAGACAAGACTAACACAAGAGATATTGTGCTTTAATTTTTTCATGTCCATTTCACAATCATTTAGAGTTAGACCATTGTGTTTTTTACAGACCAGCAATGGCTTTCTTCATTCATTCAACAAATACCAGAATGTTAAAAGAGCTCTTCTTTGTCTTTTTCTACCTCCTTAAGTTTAGACATGGTAGGCACTGAATAAATACTTGTTGATTGAAGACAGCCTTTGATCTGAAGTTGGGGACTAGGTTTACACACGTGGAACAACCATTGCACAAATGCAGCCCTTTCCTCCTACTGCTGCTATTCATGACATAAGGAAACATTCATGAATTTGCAAAGACACTTCAGTTTACTAGTAGTGTCATTTGGATCAAAAAGTTCCTTCAGGGTGCCATGGGAGTTTCTGTAGCTAATGTTTGTGCTCACCAGAGACTGTGTTGGAGCACAGCCAACCAAATGGGATTGGCTAGTAAAAGCTTTTGTGGGTGAGCATTTTGGAAACAAGTTTCAAGACCATTTGCCAGCAAAATCTCAGCAGGTGGAATTTAAAACAACATAAGTTAATGTAAAGGTTTGACCTAGAGGGGCAGGGGAGATAAAACACTTAATGAAGTGTGTAACCTTCTATCATCTTTGAAAGTAAAAGTAAAAGTTAGTTTTTCTTGTTATTGCAAAACCAGTAATCAGTTCTTTAGATAGAAACAGAGGTTTCTGGTAGACAGACATTCTTCAAAATGTCTCATGCTCCAAACAGCACTGAGTACATTAAGGTTCGATATTATGCAAGACCTTTTTTGAGCCCCTTGTTTTCTTTCCATGTGATTCGTGAGTGATATCACACCAGGAAACTTCAAAACCAAGCAAAGTAAAAAGACTATTTCCAACTTACGTAGACTAGAACTACACAGGATCCGGTGTCACACAAAAAGTGTGCATTACTTTGACCGAATAATAACTAATTTCCTCATATATACTTCAAATTGGTTACAACTTTGCTTTTTTTTTTACATACATATTTTTGTATTAATTTCAGAGAGGAAGGGAGAGGGAGAGATAGAAACATCAATGATGAGAGAGAATCATTGATTGGTTTCCTCCTGCATGTCCCCTACCGGGGATTGAGCCCACAACCTGGGCATGTGCCCTGACTGGGAGTCAAGCCTTGACCTCCTGGTTCATTGGTCGACACCTAACCACTGAGCAACACAGGCCAGGCAGTTACCACTTTCCTTTATCTTACTCAGCAATCTTGCTGAAGATGAGCATTCCCACATGATGTGCAATTTTCTCTTCAACTTTTAATTTCTCTGGGTACAGAAGAAAAACTCTGGATCCTTAATTGAGCAATTAATATTTATTAAGTGAATATAGAGTTTGAAGATAGTGCCAAAATCTTCCTTTCATCGAAAGAACCAGTCTGACCGACGCAGTGGTGCAGCACCCAGCTTTAGGTAGGAGAGCCAAGCAGGACTGAAAGGGGAACTCATTCTTCTCCTCTAGTCACTCCCTGGCATCTACCGAGGTTCTTGAAAGAATGCCAATTAGGAACTATTTACATGTTCCCTTGGAGGTTTTAGATAACTCTTCACTAAGAACTGTTTGGTTTTCTCATTTAGACCATTTCTCCAGAGTAGGATTTGCAAACTTGCTGCTGAATATGCTGTTTGCCGATCATGGCTAGGTTTCCATACCGACATAAAATACTGGTACTCGAAAAATTCATTAAAGAAGTGACTCATCTTAACTCCCAGATCTAAATTTGAGGAGTGGTTCTACTATATTTTCTATAATGTTGTCCCAGAATTCAAGCAGCAGGAAATAAAGAGTTCAGATGCAAATAGTTCATGGAATATGCCCAGACAAGGAACTTGCTGCTTCATACCTTGTGCCATTAAGAACTTAGAATTATTTTAAGCTTTTCTTTATATAGAAATCCACTTATCTGGATTTCTACCATTCATCTCAGTTTTCTAAAACACTGGTCTCCTTTACATGAGAATATTCCTAAAGTTATACGGCTTCCAAACTTCATCATTAACAAGAAATTAGCTTTTTAATAACCACATTTTGAGCATAGTCTGCTAATATTCGGCCCAATTAAAATTTAAAAATACACAAGACCTGTATTTTAAATAATCTCATTTATATTTGGTTAAATTTTGATTAAATGCTCTATTTAGTCATAGATATAGATATAGATACCCACACACACACACACACACACACACACATATATATATATACATACACATATATATATATGGTTTAACTTTCTGCAGATCCAGTCACAGAAAACATCTTTTAGGCTGCCTACATTAATGAAAATTTTATTAGACACTACCAAATGTTGATTGAAAAAACATGCTAAAATATTACTGTCAGACACTGGTGTACAATTTCTTACCAGAGAACTATACACCTTCAGAATAAAATGTTTACGGCCTAAATACATATTTTAACAGCCACTAAAATTGTTAGGAAGATCTTAGATCACTGCTTCTTAATTATAGTTTAAAATTTATTACATAGGATCAAATTAAAATATAGTTACTATTTGTAAAATTCCAAACATTTATGAAAATATCATTTGCTAACACTTTAAATCAGACTCAAAACGAGAAAATATTTCTTATATGCCTACTAAAGTTTCTCTAATCTTTTGCAAAATGCTAAAGTGATCATTTGTCCAACAATGCCGATGGTTAATATTTACCCAAGTGATATCAACAATTTAATGCATCATGCCTTTACTTCTCATTAAAATTGTATTATTGAGGCTTGACCAAATGATTTTCATGCTTGGCCCTCCATTTAAGTTTGATACTCTATAGTAGTCCTCCTAAATCAGGTTTTCCCCCTGTCTTCAGTTATTATCCTTCTTTCTCTTACCTACTTTCAAGAAACAGAAAAAGCCTCTTCTATGTATCAATCCAAAGTATGTTCAGATAAAAGGGAAATAACTCAGTAATCTTGTTGGGGGTTGATATTTGAATATTAGAAGTTGTTTCCTTTACTCATTGGCTTGCCTATGCCTATTGAGGTCAGGTGACCCATGGTAGTGACTTATTGGAGTGCATTTTGAATTGGTAGAAAACTTCTAATAGAGTAAAGGTGGCAAATTTAGCAAAAAAAAAAAATGAAGTAGGAAAGTCCACATGCATACTGTATTCTTATCAAGTCTTATACTTGCCCAACAGCTACAAGCCTCTCTGAAAATATTTGTATGTGTGGGTGGAGGCAAGTTGCCCAATAAATTGTAAGAAGTGTTATCAAATTCATCAGGACTTGGTTGTAAATTTGACTACAGTTTTGGCTCATAACGAAACGAGGAGGAAATATCTGATTAAAGTGTGCATTGCTGCTGAGGCAACTAATGTTGCCATAGCAATTGAAATGAATTGTGCAAGAAGATAATTAAATCTAACCCCTTTAATAGTTCTGAAAGTCAATGCACTGCCAATAGGAAAAGTTGTCTACAGTAGTAAGATAAAACACATTCCTCATGGAAAGTCTATTTACTAGAGTTTTGTTGTACCCTTTCTAAATACATTGCTTTAGGTGTCTAATTTGAATGTTCTCCTTTAATAATCAAATACAGTTTTGACCTTGGATGCAGCTGCCTAGAATTTCCTGCTGGATTATTTGTATCATGGGAGTAGACATCTATAAAAAATATCCGATTTTTCCCTCTAGTTCTTAAAAAAGTGTACTAAAGCCAAAGCTGTCATATTTGAGGTTGGAATTCAGTAATATCTAGAACGTGCTGCCCTCTTCAGGAGCTAGTGTTTAAAATACTTTGATAAATATTTAATCCATTTAGAAATTATAAATATGAGTTCTAATATCAAAAATTGTATTAATAATTCTTTAGGAATAAAAACCACATGCAAAAAAGTATGTCCAAGTTTAAACTTTTTCCATTAAAAATATTTCTTTAAAAATCAATAAGTAAAAATTTTAAAATAAATTAATATTTTTATTTACTATGAAAAATAGTTTCCTTAAAAGAAACTGCATTTGTGGGGAGAATTCCTAAATTATTACAACTTCCAAACTTCCATATTTACTATCCAAATGTTTCTAAAAGAGTAAAATATCTAAAAAATAAGATATTCCCTATGTGAAAATCTTAAGATACATTTTTAATCATAATTTTATTCCCCAGCAAAAAGTCAGTAGATTTGTGAACATAATATTTATACTTTGAAATTTTAGCCAGTTGTCATTTGCAGAAGTATTACCTTTCCTGGAAATAATGGTTTCAAATTACAATAACACACTATAATTTTTATTCAAAATACTTCACTTGTAATATTGAAAGATCTGAAACATCATCATCCAAAAATTCAAGCAAATTCCTTTTCTGCTTATGTTACCTATTATAATTTCTTTAGCCATCATCTAATTTTGGCAGAAGGAGATGAATTCAGAATGTTTTTTCTAAATTAAGTTTAGGATACTTAAAAACATACAGAAAATGACTGACACTTACTAACATTAATTATCAGGCTATAAGAAAAGCATGTTTTCTTACACTCTGACATGTTCCTTTATATTAGAGATTTTGAGCTTATTTTGTACTAATAACGTGAAAGTAAATGTTAATTTAAAATTTAAAAAACAATAACAAATACCATTTCAAAATACAATTTTTTTCTAATTTTTATCATGTGATGCAATTAAAACCCTGTTTATAATAAAAAGAAAATCATAAGAAAGTGGATGGTTCTTTATCATCATTTATTCAGTGGGGAAAATGAGGAGTTTGCATTCCTAATTTTGTTTGACAACTTTTACATCAGATTTTTAGTTCAAGATTCCAAACAGGAACTTTACTTACATATAAATGATAAAATGGTCATTATGTTGACTTTAGGAAAGTAAACGGCCCCTCAATTTTCCCTTCGAGTTTTAGGCACTATAGAGTTGATCCATGTCTATCAAATGTAAAATTCTACAGAGCCAAAGGGGAGAAGGAAAACACACACACACACACACACACACACACGCACACACACAAAAAGACACCTGTTGACAATATTCTCTTGAGCCTCTAAGATTTGTTTTGTGGAAAATAAAATGTTTTATTCTTGACTTTGAAAGTACTTATTACAACAATTGCTTAATCCTAAAGTAGCTCTGTCCAAAGACATATAATACAGGCTCAAGAATTCTTACAACACTAATTTGTGTTTTCTGCAATAGATTTACTTCATTTTTGTTTTGTTTCTGATGCATTACATTTGGCAGTTAGGATCCCTGTGAATGGGGTTATAATGCATAATATTTTCTTTGCTTTCCAGGGAATTTATGGCACAATGATAAATTTCATCTTTCCCAGAATGGTGAGTAACAAGCTCTTTCTACATTTGATAGTACTGAACAAATGAGAAAAAATGAATTATTATAGTAAAAGTGAAATATCATTGTTAAATGTGTTGAATGATCTGATAATTATAAGGTAGCTTATACTCTTGAAGTAAATAGATGTTACATTCAAATTCTATAACCAGTTCAAAATTCTCACCAAGCATGCTAGAGGCTCTTCAAAGGGAATATAAGGTTTTACTTTCTCTGGAGGATTGCAGTTGAACATAGTATAGTTCATATTTTGCTATCTGGGATGAGTTATTTAAAAATATCACAGATATAGAAATAAATGTGGTTTACATTCTGTGAGCAGAAAGAAAAAGCATTTTGGTGGTACAAATTGAGAATGAGTGAGTGAATATGAATTCTTTGGAATTTATAATGTTACATAAAAATTGATTGTCATTTATATTTGCCTGGGACTTTGCAGCATCTGTGAATTTTAAAAGTATTTGTTTTCTAAGAACATATATCATAACTTCTAGGCAAATTAGTTACTGTATGATTTTGTCTAAATACATAGTTTTGTTGTCTTTATACTTTATGACTTAAAAAGGTAATATTTAATTTTAATCTCTAACTGTAACCTCTTTACAATCCAAATAACAATAACATTAATCTTATTGAATGGAAAAAGTCAATATAAAATGATATTGCTCAGCAAGTTGTCCCCTATGAAGTTTTCCCCCAAGTGGTTCTTAGATATTCCATATAAAAGAAGGAATTTCTCACTGTAGAAAAAAAACCACTTTGAAATAAATCAATCATCAAAAAGTACTATGTTAACTAAAAATAGGGCACAAAATGCAGACATTATATGTTGTGTGCCTGTGTGCTTGTGTATTGAGGGGAGAGAATACTGGGATCATATTGTAGGCTTAGAAAAAAAGATTCACAAAATCACACAAAACAGCAGGAAAATGGGTAGTTTAATAGTCTTCATTCCTTCTTCATTCTGAATTTCCTAGATTAAATATGTATTAGTCTTATAATAAAAACAGAAGCACTTTTTGAGAAATATGCTATTTGAAACTGTACCAATTTCATAATAAAAATAATCTTATACCATTAAAAAAAAAAACTACCTAATCCCAGAAGAAACTAAAAATCTATGTATATAAAAGCCTAAGTGACTGTTACAACTGGTAGACCGGTTGCTATGACGCACACTGGCCACCAGGGGGAAGATGTTCAATGCAGGAGCTGCCCCCTGGTGGTCAGTGCACTCCCACAGCCAACTTCCCGCAGTCTCCCCCTGGCCGGCCAGCCCCGATCGGCCCCGATAGCCAGAAAGGCCGAGGGACCCCCCACCTGTGGACGAATTTGTGCACCAGGTCTCTAGTATAAAATAAAAATTAATTAACCCTAGCTGGTTTGGCTCAATAGATAGAACATTGACCTGTGGACCAAAGGTTTGATACTGGTCAAGGGCACCTACCTTGGTCTCAGGCTTCTCCCCGGCCAGGGCCCTGGTTGGGGTGCAGGCAGGAGGAAACCAAATTTCTCTCAATATTTCTCTTTCCCTCTGTCTTCCATTCTCTCTAAAAATCAATGGAAAAATATCCTTGTGTGAGGATTAAAATAAAAATTAATTTGATAAAAAATAAAATATTTAAAGTGAGGGTAAAGCTATTTTATTAATTTTACTCCAATACAAAAGTGCAGCTTGGATTTAGGCATATGTGTGAAAAAGTAAATATTTAAAAACTAAAATAAAAAGATCTGAAACTTCACATTGGTTTTCAGTACATAAGAATTTGTTATTTTATGAACCTTTTTTCAGAAGAACAAAAGGTCTGGCCAGAAAAGGCTAAAATATGAAAGTAATACTTTAAAAATAAATTCACACATCAGGAATCAAACCCGTGACCTTCAATGCACAGGCCAATGAGTGGAAAGGAGGGATGAGGAGAGAGAGAGAGAGAGAGAGAGAGAGAGAGAGAGAGAGAGAAAGAGAGAGAGAGAGAGAGAGAAATATCAATGTGAGAGAGACACGTTGATGGGTTGCCTCCTGCACATGCAACCGAGGTTCTTGCCCTTGACTAGGAATCAAACTGGTGACCTTCAGTGCACAGGCGAATGCTCTAACCACTGAGAAAACTGGCCAGGGACACCTTTCTATAGTTGATAGTACTGAACACACATGAGAAAACGTGTATTGTTATAATAAAAATGGAGTAAATACTATTCACATTAATGCTTCCCAAATCTTCACTTCCAGAACTGGTTTTGTGATTGTCTACCTCACAAACTAAAAAAGATACTACAAAAGCTTAGAGCATTGAAAAGTTAAAGTCTTTGTGTACCCATTCCCCACTGGTAAAAATTAAGGGACTAAAGACCAGTTGTATGATTTTGAGTAAGATATTTCATATACTTGGGTTTAAAATTCCTGATGTGTTAAATCAGGCAGTTATACTGGAAGATTTTTTATAAAATCTAAATTCCTTTCTAGCCCTAGAATTTTGCAATAAAATGGATATATCTTTAAACTTATTATACAGAGAATAAGATAATACTGCGAGATTTGGAGTTATAAGAATGAGAAAGGTTTTAATGAATAAAAGGGTAAATTTCATTCATTTGCAAAATTCACTTATATTGAAAGTCTCATCCAAATTATATTGTGTAAGAGAGGGATTATGCATTGTGTATTTTGATAATATTCTTTTCATATTATTATTTTTAAAATGTACCTTAAAATTTAACCAGAATTTTCTCACTTTGCTTTGAATGAGATAACACTGTATATTATGTATGAAAGGAAATCTAGCATTAGTCTTTTCTAAGAGTGAGGAACCAAATTCCTACATGTATTTGCATATAGAAATGTGTATTTTAAAAAATTTTATGCTGCCAAGATGCTAATATGCTAGATTGGAGAATCAAAATTCACAATTTTATTTTGTATCCATTCTATACCACCATTAGTACAACTAACATAACATAGCATTTTAGAAAGCATATTAACAAAATTAACCTCCTGTCTATAACCAGTGCAAGATCAATATGATAAATTATTGGATAAATAAAACATCTGTCTATTCAAACTCTTTCTTTTTGATTTGCAAGTGTGCAAATTTAAGCACACAGACATTCTGGATTACTATATGAATGGAATTGAAATGTAGATACATATTTTGTAGTCATATATCTATTAAAGCTAAACTTTAAAACAATAAATTTTCAGCATTACCAAGTTTTTTAAAATAGATTGGTGATAAATGTCAACTATTTAAATAAAACAATTTTCTCAATATAATTAATCTGCATTTCAACAAAATAGATATTTCCTCTCATTCCCAATTCTGGCTGTACTTAATGAGCAAGGATTGAATGCATAGTTCTGTGAATAGTCACAGCATCTAGTCTTCAGTCAACAATCTACATATATAAAAGGCTAATATGCTAAGTGTCTGACCATCTGACAGGTCGCTAAGATGCACACTGACCACCAGGGGGCAGACACTCAACGCAGGAGCTGCCATGACATGCAATGGCCCTTTACAGAGAAAAGGCACCATGGACCTGGTGCCCACAAAGCAACACTCAGCTTCCCCCATGTGGGACACAGGCCCGCCACCGTCCCGGAGTCACACCCCACCAAATTGCAGCCAATGCTGCTGAGACCCCATGGCACAAAATGCAGCTCACAGCCAGCCAAGCCCGGAAATGGTGGCTGAGGGCACTGGGTAATGACGTCACGTAACAACAGCGGCTTCTTCTCCCTAGTGACGAGCCTCCTTGGAGTTTCTTCAGCCCAGGAACACGACTTGTTTTATAGCCAGATGCAAACATTGTACACTTTAACCAAATGTCTGTGAAGCGTTTTCATGTGCCTCATCTCATTTGATCCTCACAGAAGTCCTGGAGTAGGTAGATAGAAGACTTGGTGGAATCCTATTTTCTTTTCATTAGCCAGAAAACGGAGATTTAGAAAGCTTAGAAACTTGATCTGACTGAAAAGAAGTAAGAAATGGTGGACCTTGAAAATGACTTCAGGTTTTCTCACTGTACAGAATATAGTCAAACACTGTTGCAGTTAAATATTTTACTTTTTGTTCTCCCTGTGTGATCTACAATAATAATCTGCTTCATGTTGATATTTACTGCTGTGTTGTTGACAATTACCCGAAAGAGAAGTTGGGGTGCTTCACTGGGCTGGGAAAAGTTTAGCTAAATCAGAAGGCAGGTCTAATTAAGCAAGTTTATTCTATATATATAAAAGGCTAAATTGACTCACGCATGTGCAATACATATAAAGCTCTCGCGGCGCCAATCACACGCGTGTGTTTTGATCTGTCATTGTCAATCGTGAATTTGGTTGACACTTCTATTATGAGGCAGGTCAATGCAAAATCCAGTTTCATAGCGATATGAAAATATTTCTTCTAATTAATTTCCTTTCAGTGTGCACGAATCCATGCACCAGGCCACTAGTATAATATATTTTACTTCTGAGAACATTAATAAAAATGTTCTAATTTCATTAAAGACAAAAATTCTATATTGGAGTTAATTGTAATCAATAGTCATTTTGCCATTTATCTTTTAAAATTCCACCACTTTTTCCAATATATCCAATGTCAATTTTTAGGTCAGATGATAGTAGTATTAAATCATTATTAATTAGCCAACAGATTGATTACTTTTAAGATTTGGAAAAAAGCAAAGATAAAAACAGTCCTTTCCTTTTCCTTCAATTAAAATTGCATGCAATTATTTTTGCAGAATATAGATCTCTGTTGGGATTTCCGGTTTCAAACAAACTTTTTGGTTCATTTAACAAGAATAATATTCATCTTAATTAGCAAAAAACAATTGATGGGGCTTTTTACAAGAGGGAGTTCACTCCGTGCTCTGATTAAAGCCACTAGATTATCCATTAAAAAAAAATCACTGCTTTTAAAGCAGTTAGTTCTATGTTATCTGTTAGTAGCCATTGCTTTGAAGACAGGACGTCTTTCTTGATGAGTGGTTAATAGAGTTTGTTTTAACCTCCAAACTTTCCTAAGCAATATCCAAAGTTGGCTTCTCAAATGATTTATTACCATTTCATATCAGTTCAAATATACAAATCAAAATCATGAAATAAAAGACATTTCTGGTGTGTTATTGAATTGTTTTACATGATTTTTAAAGTTAAAATATTTGCTTCTTATTTTTAAAGGAAAATGTTTTTTAAATATTTAGTAGCAAAAAAATAAAATTGCAAATACATAAGAAATAATAAATCATAGATATCCAAGTTCCCTGTATACCTTTCAAGCTCTCTGTGTAGCCTTTTAAAATTCCTTAACCTTTTTTAACCAAAACTAAATTTTGTCTATCCCTTGTTTTTCCTTGTAATTTTAGTTCATGTATTTGAATCCCTAAACATATTATTGTTTGGTTTACATGCTTGCAATAATATGTAAATTAAAAGATATGTATTCGTAACTTTTCCATTCAACGTCATGTTCCTGAGTTTCAACCATTTGCAGCACATAAATATAATTCATTAATTTATACTGTTTTTTATTAATTGTTTGTTTGCTTGTTTGTTTATTTCCATCACCATTTATCCCCTCTATGCCCCCTTCCACCTCCACCTATCCCCCTCCCTCCTCACAATGAGCACACTGTTGTCCATGCCCATGAGGTCTCAGTTTATCCTGTTTTGTAGTGTCCCATTCAATGACATAATTTATTTGTCTCCTTCCACACTGATGGATTTGGGGTGCTTCCAGTTTTGGGGTTTTTACTGTTACACATCATGCTGCTATGAACATTTTGAACATGTATAAGTGGAAATGTATAAAAATTTCTCTAGGGTAGTGCTTCTTAACCTAGACCAATTTGGCTCCCCAGGGAATATTTGTCAATGTGTGAAAATATTTTTGGTTTCAAAACTTGGGGGATGCTACTGGTTTCTAGTAGGTAGAGGCCAGGGATGCTCTAAAGGCCAGGACAGCCCCCACAGCAAAGAATATCTGAACTGAAATGTCAATTGTGGAAGGTTGAGAAACTGCTCTAGAATATATACTTGAAAATGAAATTACTGGACACCGAGTGTGGAAAATTTCAAATTTATTAGATAATTTCTAACTGTTGTACGAAGTATCCATTTGACACCCCCTACCAGGAATGTAAAGATAAGTGTTCAAATAATGCTGCATTCTTGTTAGCACTTAATATTGTCAGATACTTTAACGTTTTCTTAAATCCATTTTGTGAATGTGAAATAAAACTTCTCATGGTTCCTCTCATAGTCTTCCTAGTCATTTTAAAACTGGAATTACAAATAGAATCTCAGGTCTAGTGAGAATGTATTGGTGGATGGATCCCAAGGAAGGCTGATTCTGAAACTTCATTCCAGTTCTTAAACTTTCTAGGGGTCTACGAACCAGTAAAGTGCCTTTGATTATTTGAGTTGTTTCTGTAACTTACAACCAAAATGGTCCTGTTAAGTACACTTTATAAATAAAATTAAATTCTGAGATGGTTTCCCTGCATACTGATAGTCATAGAAGGCAATGAATGAAAAATAACTTGAATACCTTTTTCACCACATGGGAAGGAAACTGGAAAGAGTCCTCAGGTAAGTTCTTTTGAAGCCCTGCCTTGACCAGATTGTACCTCTTCCTTCTGAATTATTCTTGAGGCAGGTCAATGTAAGAAGGATTCCCGAAGACTATTGCTTATGACAAGGTTTAGGACCACTAGTATTTAGACAATTAAACTTCTGGTATTAAAAGGGATTCTAGCAAGAAGCCCTTCCTGGGTGTAATATTATTTTCCAATTACTTTCTACCTGAGATTTTGCATAACCTGAACAAAAGAGGAAGGAGCTGAAAGTTAAGGGAAGAATATTAAAATTAGGGAGCATTTTATGCTCTGTTAAGGGCTTGGCTGGTCCATTTTAATTTATTTACTAGTTAGGTATTATGGGCTGAGTTGGGTCTCCCTTCCGCCCCCCAAATACATGTGTCAAAGTCCAAACCCCCAAACCTCAGAATATGACTATAGTTGCAAATAGTATTTAAGGTTAAACGAGGTCATTGGAGTGAGACTAATCCTATATGGCTGGCGTCCTTATAAGAAGACTAGAGGCCTGTTGCACAAAAAGATTCGTGCAATAGGCCTTCCCTTCCCCTGGCTGCCGGCACCGGTTTTCCTCTGGCACCCAGGACCCAGGCCTTCGCTCTGGCCGGAGCTACCTTCAGTTTTCGCTGCTGCGGCCAGAGCCGCCTTCAAGCCTTCACTGCTCCAGCCGGAGCCGCCTTCAGTCTTCGCTCCACCGCTTCATGCCTACGTATGCAAATTAACTGCCATCTTTGTTGGCAGTTAATTTGCATATCTCGCTGATTAGCCAATGGGAGGTGTAGCGAAGGTATGGTCAATTACCATGTTTGTCTATTATTAAATAGGATATTAAGACAACCTGAAACTAATACAAAATAATCATGAATGTAAACTGTAATTGAAAAAATTTAAAATTTTTCAAAAAGAAGAAGATATTAGAACAGATACACACAGAGGAAGACCATGTAAAGATAGAGGGTGAAGACCATCATCTACAAGCCAAGGAGAGAGTTCTCAGAGGAAACAACCCTGTCTGTCCAATCTACCCACAAAATGTCTCCCAAGTATCTGCTTTACTCTCTGTTCCCAGCATTACTACCTTAGTTTAGGCTTTGCTATCCTTGCTTGAAATATACCAGTAACCAACCATCAGCTTTCCTCATTCTAAATCAAGTATTCATGGTCATGCCACTTGATTGTGAATTTGTTGACGACAAAGTCTTCTGTCCGCTCTTCTTATCCCCAGTGCATAGTCCATGGTTCCTAAGCCTGGCTGTGCACTGGAATTTGGGGTGGCATATATTTAATTCCAGATTTTCAGGCTCTAGAGCAGTGGTTCTCAACCTTGGCTGCACATTAGAATCACCTGGGAATCTTTTTAAAATCCTGATTTCTGGGCCTCATCCTCCGGAAAGACTGTTTCTTTGTTACTAATGTTGTGGCCTCACCCCATAACAAAGAAACAGAATTTCAGGAAGATGAGGCCTAGAAACCAGGATTTTAAAAAGATTCCCAGGTGATTCTAATGTGCAGCCAAAGTTGAGAACCACTGGTCTAGACCCGTGGTCGGCAAACTGTGGCTCGTGAGCCACATGCAGCTCTTTAGTCCCTTGAGTGTAGCTCTTCCTAAGCCTTAGGAGTACCCTAATTAAGTTAATAGCAATGTACCTACCTATATAGTTTAAGATTAAAAAATTTGGCTCTCAAAAGAAATTTCAATCATTGTATTGTTGATATTTGCCTCTGTTGACTAATGAGTTTGCCTACCACTGGCTCTAGACCAGTGATGGCGAACCTATGACACACGTGTCAGAGGTGACACGCGAACTCATTTTTTTGGTTGATTTTTCTTTGTTAAATGGCATTTAAATATATAAAATAAATATCAAAAATATGTCTTTGTTTTACTATGGTTGCAAATATCAAAAAATTTCTATATGTGACACAGCACCAGAGTTAAGTTAGGGTTTTTCAAAATGCTGACACGCCGAGCTCAAAAGGTTCGCCATCTCTGCTCTAGATCATATCTGTTGAAAAAGAATCTACAGGCAGGTAGGCTAGAAATTGGTATTTCCAATAGGTTCCTAACTTGATCTTATGAATAGTGGACACCTGTTGCTTTAATTTGACCATCTTTTTATTAACCGTCATGTGACAGTTTACCCAAAACTTCTTACTTTAGCTTTTTGTGCACATTTCTTACTTGCCTTCTGTGATCATAGTGTTTTAGGAATAACAAATCTAATTGCACTCTTTTGAAGTTGTGAGTCTTTTACATTCACAGTGTATTTCAAGAATTTTTTGTCAAAGATCCACATCTATTTTATGTTACAATATGTCTGTCTTTTGAGAAGCTACAAAAATAACATAAAGACACTTTAATATGTATAATAGTAGCAATAAATGAAGCCTATCCAATCTGTTCACTATATGTAAAGTGTTTCAGCATGAGGACATCCCTTTCACTACTGCCTCCAACTGTGAGAAAGGACTGGCAGAAGCATTTACTTCTCTTGTAGTGATTTTGTGGCCAGGCCCTATACATACTGATACTAACTGTGTGGTAGGATCACAAGTAAAAGTGGGTTTAGAGTTCACCTTAAAAAAGAAGGATGTAACATCTCAAATTCTACTATAAACCTTAATATTATAAATTCAATTTTATATACTCATCACTTGGCAAAAAATTGACAGCTTTATACCTTGAAAATAAAAACAATACTTCTCTTCTACTTTAAATAAGAAAGGCTTCAAGGCTGAAGCAATGGGTCTTTGTATCTACGCATAGATAGGAAACATAAATAACAACCCTAGAAAAAATAACAAATAATGGCAATCCTTAGAGAGAAACTCTGCTGTTAGTCTGTATTTGATATCAAAGGTGCTTTTCCAACCATAGTTGATAAGAAAAGGAAAACTTGCCAAACTAATTGATCCAGTCAGTATTTGCTTTGTGTCTATTATATCAAGCATTATATAATACTAGAGGCCCGGTGCACGGCTTTGTGCACTGGTGGGGTCCCTCGGCCTGGCCTGCAGGATCAGTGGACTTCTGCAGCCGCTGCAGCGGGGCGGAGGAGGTTGGAGGAGGGGGGTTGTGCAGGGGGAGTATCTGCGGGAGAGGCTTGTGCTGCCGCAGCTGCGCTCACCAGCCATGAGCCAGGTATCTGGTGCCCATTGGTCAGCTGAGTGGCGCTCCCCCTGTGGGAGCGCACAGACTACCAGGGGGCAGCTCCTGCGTTGAGCATCTGCGCCCTGGTGGTCAGTGTGCATCATAGCTACCGGCCAGTCATCTGGTTGCTTAGGGTTTTATATATATAGATAGGAAGATTAAAACATGACATGATTCCTGAATTTTTGAAGTTTTCAGTTTAGTCAAAGAAACTCCTAGTTAAAAAAAAATAAATAAATAAGTAGGATGCCTCCACAAGCCTGGAATGGAAGCAGAGAGGTAGAGTGTGTGAGTAGAGGTCTTGCCCAAATGACACTTCCTGGAGGGACCACTTACTTATTCTATGCTCAGTTGTCAACAGCCAGAAGGACCCTGAACTCGAATAAACAAATGAGCATGACCTCTTTCAGTAGGGTCTTTCCTCTCTGTGCATACTTTGTAAAAGGCTGTTAGAAAAACCGAATATGATCCATGGTCTCCTTTTCCTGTTCGAAATGTATACATTCAGGTACGCACTATACAAATATTTTATTAAAAGTACTTATAAAACAAGGCCCCTTAAGCAGACTGAACGGGCTCAGCTTGAAGTGATATACCAGCCAATCACCTAGTCCTTGGGTTATTTCTTCCTGGCTCATATTTCTAACGTTGTGGAGTCTTTGGATTATAATTTTGACCACATAGTACAACAAGATTTTAGTGTTTCCAAACTTGGTTAGCATCTCCAGGCACAGCAAGCTCGCTGTTTGTTCTATCCAGATTTTGTATATTTGAAAAATTCTGACTACAAGGGGCTCTGTTTTTAAATGGAAATGTGCCTCATCACACATCAAAAGCATCTTAATCCAGCTTCCATGGGCCATTTGGAATAAAGGCAATCCCTCTCCCACTTAGTTTTTAACTCCAAAAATACAGGTGAGACTTTTATAAAGTTTTAGTAAAGGAGATTTGGGAAATTGGAAGAAGTAGGTAGAAGAAGGAAATAGCTATATTTCCAGTGCCCAAGGCAACCACACACTTAACACTTTTATATATCTCTATCTAGACTTTGTACTTTAAACAGTTTAGATTCACTATTATTCTACACTAGAGGCCTGATGCACAAATATTTGTGCACTCTGGTGGGGGGGTCCCCCAGCCCGGCCTGTGCCCTCTCACAGTCTGGGACCCCTTGGGAGATAACGACCTGCTGGCTTAGGCCTGCTCCCGGGTGGCAGAGGGCAGGCCCAATCCCTAAGTGCAGCCCCTGGTCAGGCTCAGAGCAGGGCCAATTGGGGAGTTGGGGCACCGCCCCCTGTCATGCACAGAGCAGGGCGGATTGGGAGGTTGCGATGCCACTCCTAGTCACACTCAGGGTAGGGCTGATTGGGGGGTTGGGGCACCGCCCCCTGTCACACTCAAGGCAGGGTCGATGGGGAGGTTGCGGTGCCACCCCCTTGTCACGCACAGAGCAGGGCCCATCAGGAGGGTTGGGGCTCTGTACCCTGTCACGCACAGAGCAGGGCCGATCAGGGGGTTGAGGAGCTCCCCCCTGTCACTCACAGAGTAGGGCCGATAGGGGAGTTGGGGCACTGCCCCCTGTCACACACAGAGCAGGGCCGATCAGGGGGTTAGGGCGCTGCACCCTGTCACACTCAGGGCAGGGCCAATGGGGAGGTTATGGCTCTACCTTGTTACACACAGAGCAAGGCCCATGGAGGGGGGTTGGGGCGCCACCCTCTATCACCCACAGAGCAGGGCCGATCAGGGGGTTGGGGCGCCGCCACTGTCACACTCAGGGCAGGGCCGATGGAGAGGTTATGGCTCTACCCCGTCACACACAGAGCAGGGCCTGTGTGTGTGTGGGGGGGGGGGATGCTGCACCCTGTCACACACAGTGCAGGGCCGATCAAGGGGTTGGGGTGCCGCACCCTGTCACACACAGAGCCGCAGGGCGATCAGGGGGTTGGGGAGCTCCCCCCTATCAGGCACAGAGCAGGGCTGATCAGGGGGTTGGGGTGCCTTCCCCTGTCATGAACAGAGCAGGGCAGATAGGGAGGTTGTGGCCCTGCCCCCTGTCACACACAGAGCCGCAGGGCGATCAGGGGGTTTGGGCGCTGCCCCCTGTCACGCTGATCCCAGTGCCGGGAGCCTCGCTGCTCTGCTGATCCCGGTGCTGGGAGGCATATTACCCTTTTACTATATAGAATAGAGGCCTGGTGCATGGGTGGGTGCCGGCTGGTTTGCCCTGAAGGGTGTCCTGGATCAGGGTGGGGGTACCCACTGGGGTGCTTAGCCAGTCTGGGTGAGGGGCTGAGGGCCGTTTTCAGGCTTGCGGGTGACTGAAGCTCCCAACTGCTCCTTTTTTTCTTTTTCTTTTTTCTATTCTGGGCCAGCTTTAGCTCTGAGGCCTTGCTGCTGAAAGCAGGTTTCTGGCCTTTACCTTCTGTATTTGATACAATGTTTCGTTCCGGCTGGCTGAAGCCCAGCTGACTGAAAGCGGGTTTCTGGGGTTTTGTTTAGCTTCTATATTTGCAACATAGTTGCTTAGAGTTGCAGCTGAGAGGCCGGCAAGTCAGGCGGGGAACGTTGGAGTCCGCTGTCACTGGAGCAAGCAAGCCTCCGTGTTCACTTCAGTGCATGGCTGCCGGCCGCCATCTTGGCTGACAGTTAATTTGCATAAGGATATGCTGATTAGCCAATGGGAAGGGTAGTGGTCGTACGCTAATTACCATGTTTCTCTTTTATTAGTGTAGATAATTCATCACCACATATGTCAAGCGCGCGCGCGCGCACACACACACACACACACACATAACATAATCTTGTTTCCTTCTAGTTAGGGAAATCTGCTGTAGAGGATTTGTGGGCAGGCACTGAAGAAGACAGACCTGAGTTCAAAGTCAAGCATTGTCACTTGTCAGCTTTTATTGCCTTGGACTGTTACTTAGTCTCTTTCGGCCTCAATTTTCTAATCTGTAACCAGAACCCACTGCTTGCAGTCGTGGCTCACATTAATCAATGTAAAATGTGTATCACCTTGCTAGTAAATAGTAAATGCTAAATAATAATTAAAACTGTTATTTTTATGTTTATACTATTCTGATATAGCTATTAAATATAACAATGTTCAGGCTAAGGTTCCTCAATTCTTTCAGTCTTTTCTCATACCAGAAAAAAAAAAAACTGTTTTTTTTAAGCTCCTTTCCCACGCAGGCTGCTCAATACTGAAAGTGTTGTAATCTTTTCATTCAGAGCTTCCTTAAAACGCTGTTCTCAGAACTGAATATGATCATTGAAACAACTTAAAATAGAGTCAGATTATGTCCTCCATTAACCTATGCAATCCTAAAGTTATTAATGCAGCTTAAAGTATGATTTTTCTTCTCCTTCTCCCTCCCCACCCCCTTCCTTCCTCTTCATCCTGCTCTTTCTCCTGTCCCTGCCTCAGCTTCTGCTTTTCTTCTTCTTCCTCTTCTTCTCCTTCTTCTTCTTCTTCTTTCTTTTTCCTCTTCTTCTCCTTTTTTTTCCTCCTCCTCCTCCATCTCTTCCTCCTTCTTATTCTTCAAACCATGTCCTACCATTAATTCACTGCCAAGTAAAGCTACTCTTTTTTCCCCATGAGTATTGTTGCTAAGTCACAGATCCCTCTAATCAAATTTAGGCAGTTGATGTTTTGGACCTCACAATTATTCCAATCAAATCATGTATTGTTAGATTCTGTCCATGTTTTAGTTGTTAAGAGCTTTTAGATACAGAACTTATAATCCAATGTATTTATTTACTCACCACCCCTACTGCATGTAGCCATTTTTAAATAGACATGCCTTCTTATCACTACATCTCATTCATTGATAAATATGTTCACATCATACATGGCCAAGGACAAAGGCCTGTGGTGTATCACTTGTAAAACCTTTCTCCAGGCTGACAGACTCATTAACATTGCCATTGGGTACACTCATTCAGCCAGTTATGAAAACACATAGTAGTACTATCCCTAAATTGATTATTTCTCTCTATCTGGCCCACAAGTATATAAAGAAAGATTGTATTAAATGATTTGCTAGAATCCAAATACATCTATTGCCCTGATATACTGGTTTATTAACTTTACAGAAACAAATCTATGTGATTGAGTTGAATAACTTATTTTACTGATCTTATACTTTTCCTAATAATCATTTTTAATGTGCACAAAATAGTCTTTTATAAATATAATCTAGGCTAACCCCACCCTCACCCCAGCAACATCAGTTTCATTGAAGAATCTGCAATTTTGTTTACAGTGAAGTATTCATCTTATATCCCCTTTCTTCCATTTCTCAAAGATAATCAGTATATACTTCATAGTCTCATTTAGAAGGTCTCTGGTAGTAATTCATAGAGGTCAAGAGATATACTGATAGCTAGAACAGTCAGTTTCTCCCAGTATAGCATACAGAGGAAGTACTCAGACTATGGACTTAACTATGTTGGCTAAAATCCTAATTCTACACTTCTCTAGTTGTATGATGTGCAACAGATGATTTAACCAGATAATAATACATGTTTTATGGGGTTGCTATAATGATTAAATGTGTGAATGCATATAAATACTTAATGCATGACACCTACTAGGTCCTCAATAAATGTTACCTATATTATAACCCTTTACCTATTTTGGCTTTCAATTTTTAACCAATGTCTAATAGTCTTGACTTCACTCACTCATTCAACAAATATTCATTGAGTAGTGTTTGGTACAGACAAGGCCTAGAGATACACTACCAAACAAATCAAATTCCCTCAATATAGGAGAACGAAAAATTTAAGTATGTAAAGTAATGGCAGCCAGTGATTTGGAGAATAAAAAAACATAAAGGTTAGAGAATGTCAGAGAGAATTATTTCAGAGAGGGTGTTTAGGGTCCTCTCTGAAGAGATGACATGTGAGCAGAGATATTAATGAGCCAACAGGGAAGAAACATAAAGGAGTAAAGACGTTTTGCTTTCTCTCTTTCATGGATGAATTTTGTGTTTTCAATTTAAAAACTGGGCTTATTCCTGTATTGATCTTCTTCCTCATTTCATGCTAAGGAAATCATTTTTGGTTGTTCTTAGCATCTTTCACAAGCCCCAGCTTGTGCTTGAGTCCTGCTGGTGTTATTTTTATAGGTCTTTGCTACCTTCATATATTTGGGCTTGATTATGTGTCCCCCTTTGCCAGCTTCGGAGCACGCTGTTTTAAATTCAGAGCCTGTCGGGAGAGCCCTGTGCAGCCCACTGGCTTCTTCAGTTCCCTTCCCACTTTCTTGCTCATTAGAATCATTTGTGTTTGCATAGGCAGAACTCTGCTTAAATCAAACTCCAAGAGTGCACGCCTGCTTTTCCCCAAGGTTCCAATCATTTCCATTTTACCTACTGGTTTCTGTCAGAATTGGGTCCAGAGTAGGAGTTCCCCTTACTGCTTACTCTGCCTCCTGGGAAATGAAATGATCAGCAAAGCTGGTCAAGAAATTGTCAGTGTTTTGCTTTTGAGGTATGGAAGTTTCTGCAAATACTTCAAAACGAAAGTCCCTAACACGAAGATATGTGGCTGCCCTGATAATTTCGTGGTCTGCACTGGACACGCATCCTCTGGCAGGAACGTTGTAATGCAGTCACGTGGTGCTATCACTTCTCTGCCTCTCAACTTATGTTCCCCTAGATTTGTCTCCAGTGTTCCTCCGCCCGCAGGTTCTCCCATTTACATGTAGGTTCACAGCTTCTAAGCAGCACGGACTATTTACCCACCTTTTCACTGGCGTGGCCTACTTATAACTTAACGGAGATTGGATTTAAATTGTTGATCTGACCAAACTATGCCCAGGAAACCAGGAAGTTTCCCTACAGCTTACTATTAAGAAGCAGCATGAAATCCTAGAACGCTGTGGAATAGCAGGTGGATTCTATTCCCGACCAAGCCACATACTAGCTTGCAGATTGATCACATCAAAACTAACGGGCTCTTACCCAGCTGGTGTGGCTCAGTGGTTGAGCATCAACCTGTGATTCAACCTGCGGTCAGTCGTGGTTCCATTCCCAGTCGGGGCACATGCCCGGGTTGCAGGCTCAATCCCCAGTGTGGGGCGTGCAGGAAGTAGCCGATCAATGATTCTCTCTCATCATTGATGTTTCCATCTCTCTCTCCCTCTCCCTTCCTTTCTGAAATCAATAAAATATATATTTAAAAAATAACCCTAACAGGTCCTTAATTTGAGGACAAAAGATCTGTAATCCTCTACTTCTAATAATGAGCAAATTGTGGCCTAAGAAGGTGAGTGGACTTGCCCACAGTAAAACAGCTAGTTAGGGATACTCATTGCAAAAAAAGGTTGTTTCCCCGCCTTAGGCCAGTAAATTTCTCCCCTTCCATGATTAGCCCAGAGACTTACTTTCCTCTTCTGTGAAATCCAGATAATATTATCTACCCTTTCAGTGCTTCATGTAGTTGTGAGAAGGGAGCGATAATAGGTATGTAATAATAGTGGTTGTGTAAGGTGGTATTATTAGAATGATGATTTTAATGATTTAATCTGTAGGTTTCTCTGGGCTTTTCTCCCTTCTTAAGTAATTTGCATTACAAGTTTAAATCTGTGGTAAAATGTGCTTACTTTGCTAAAGATTTAAACAAATTGTAGGCTGCATCACACAGAAGAAAGAGCGGAGTTTGGGCATCGCTGAGACCAGGATGGTAATCTTCCTGTATTTTGTCCCTCAAGGGAAGCATGACATTCCTTCTCTGATTTTAGTTCTCTTGTCTGTGTAAGGGCTGAACATTCCTATCTCCACAGTTGTGAGAACTGAGATTGAAAGTCTCAGTATCACTGGTTGTTCTGATTTTATGTATTTTCTGTATTTTTCTCCTTCCCCTGACTATGAGCTTCTTGATGGCAGAGACTGTTTGTTTATCTTTGTCTGGCACGCAGTAGCCACACAGTGTGTTTGTTGAATGAATTATTTACCAAGGTGAACAATACCGAATGGGTCTGAGCGTGGCAGCATTTTGTAAGTCAATGTTTTTCCAACTCTGCCCTTAAGAGCACAACACTGAATTTTCTAGAGGTGCTTTAGGAGCTGTTAAAAGTAGTGAGTAGTGAACTCCTGGCCTTCGTCTTGCTATAATCTGAGCAGATATACATGTTTCTTTTTAATATAGCGCTCTGACATCTAAGAATGTTTTCAGAGGAAAATGCTTTTTAGCTAAAAGAAAGTTGAAACAAGATGTGTAGTTTTTAGAGTCTCCAAGACACATCTTCTAATTCTCTTGTTACCATTAGGCACCTTAGGAAAGTGAACCTTTCTTTGTCACGATTTCCTCACTTATCACAGGACTTCGGGCACCTCAGGTTGGTTATAGATGGGCAGGAAGCTATTACATGCACACCTGCCATTTCCCAGTGTGGTTAGCCAAGAATAGCAAAGTGGAATCCATCTGGATCCAGGTGGCCATTTGTATCAGGAGCAGGTGCACACAGACACAGTGTACCTTGGCTTGGCTTCTCTCTTCCTCTGGTTCCCTATGGGCCACACAGCTGCCAGTGACACTGCTGCCAGCATTGAAAAACACAATTTTTAAAACAAACTCTAGACGAATTTATACTTATGGTCCAGGCACTTCCATGTAAGAAAAAAAAATGCTTCCAAACATCGGGCTCTCTCAGTTCTAGAACCGAACTAGCACAAGCAAGGAAACCTCCTCTAGGCAGGATGGGGAGGAGCAGGTAAAGTCAGGGCCAGGGGTCTCTCCTTAGTATCCCTGCCTTCTCGCCTTCCTGGAGGTTTATTTTGAAGATGAAATATAGTAGGAGTAACACTAAAATATTTAGTAATGTGTAAACGGTTGGGCTTGGGCACCAATAGATCAGAACAGATGCTGGTCATAAACTATCAGCAAGCCTTGCCAGTGCGTGCCAGCTGAATGCCAACCCTAAAATAAAGTAACATTAAAATGTCCTCATGATATCTGACACATAGATGGGGCTGGATTAATGTTCATCCCTTATCCTGATCCCCTCTTCCTCTTGAACAAAATCCACTAAAACCAAACAAACAACAAAAGCAAATCCAAGAAGATGTATCCCCAAATAACCTAAAAGGTCAAGTATATTTCACTAGTACGATACATTAATGAAGGAAGACTTTCCAGCACAAAAATTCATCCTGTGGTCTACAGTAAAATGAATATTCTTAAAAAATTAATTGTCAACTATTTCCTGAGTTAGAACCCAGCTGTTAGCTAACTGGTAGTATATCTTAGTTACACCCACCGGGGACATTATTTCTCCTCTGAGGTCATAATTTTTCCTGCTAGGAAGGTTAATTCATTAAATTTAGTTATAATGTATCATTTGCTTTACTAAAGTGGTCGGCAAACTCATTAGTCAACAGAGCCAAATATCAACAGTACAACGATTGAAATTTCTTTTGAGAGCCAAATTTTTTAAACTTAAAATATATAGGTAGGTACATTGTTATTAACTTAATTAGGGAAATCCTAAGGCATAGGAAGAGCCACACTCAAGGGGCCAAAGAGCCGCATGTGGCTCGCGAGCCGCAGTTTGCCGACCACGGCTTTAAGGCAATGTTTCCCAGGAGTTGGCACTGGAAATGGGGAACACGCTACCAAAGTCACCTAGCTTTCTCTCCCAACACCCCCAAATCTTCAAGAGATTTGGATGCCTTCCTTCCTATTAAGAATCTGCCAGAATGAGCCATTGGAAGTATGTATAGAATTCCCCTGGTAACTTAGCTTAGAAAAAGACTTAAATTAACCTTTTGGGAGGTTTTGTTGCTTTGGAACTTCTGAGAAAAGCATGGATATTTTTGTTGCGGAGGATATTTTGTCACTGTATCAACTTCAGTACTGGACAAGGCAGGGTAGAGGACAGACAACAAGCATTGACCAGCTTCACCATTTAGTCAAGGGTTCTCTCTGGTCTCATCATTAGGTCATGCATTTGCTGGGCATTGGGAAACTTGTTACAGCCTTTCTCTTTGTGTGGCTCTTAGACTAAAGGCTGGCATGCATTCAGTGCCTGTATGAACTTTTCCTGCGTTCCCACTCTTCAAATTCTCTCTTTGCCTGACCATTCTTCATTACTCTTATTACTTCTATTATTATTTGTTTATAAACGCCCTTAAATTCTCTTTGGAATGTGAAGGTTAAAAATTAATAAATAAAAGCTAGTGTGCCTATTGGATAACTGTCTTTAATTTTGTTTAGCTCTTTCAGAATATAATATGTTTAACATATATTCTTCTAATGTTATGGATTTAAGAAAAACTAAGCACTTTTGATTAAAAGGGAATTAAAATCATAAGCTGTGAATATAATAACAGTGAGTAGACTCTTCAAATTGCTAACTTAAAATAAGACAGTCAAAAATACCAGCAACAACACTGGCATACAAGTAATTAATACATTTTTATGTCATCAATATAAAGCTGTATATTTTAAAATGCACTTTGAAATTTCTTTGCTATAATACAATCCAATATGTAAGAATATTCAAAATTGTTCCACATTAGCTCGTACAATTTTGGGCATTTATTCAGCAGCATTTTAAAGAATTGTCAACTATTTTATTAATGGTACCAAATAATAGCAAATATTTAAAGACTTATTATGTGCCAGGTACTACCTGTACTGGTTCATACAACCCTCACAACAACACTATAAAATATGTGTAATTAGTATCCCCATTTTATAAGTGAAGAAAGAAAATAACAATTAATTTAAAGATAAGCTTAAGGACACACAGCTTAAAAATGGTGGAGTTCAGGTCTGAACCCAGGTGGTCTGGTCCAAATTCTAACCTTTTAAATTATGTTGCTTTTCTAAAAAACAAAATAAAACAAAAAAAGTAGACATCTTAAACTTAACATGAACCAAAGTTAAATGAAGTTACACTTTACTTTATGAGGGCCTTTTCAGATCTTTTCAACAGTTCTTTTTTCAAGGTGAGGGAAAAGAAAAGGCTAATCTTCAATATAGTTTTAATTTTTAAAAAGTAACATCTGTGGCTTTTTTGAAAGAATATGTCATGTGCTTCAGTGGTGGTGCTTCAAAACCTTTTGCAGAGCAAAGTGATTTAAAATGGTATTTACCAAATTCTCAACTGTACCAAATCACAGAATTTTAAGTAAGAAGTGAATATAAATGATTTCAGCTAGGTATAGCTTCATTGGATGCTTATTAAGCATCAAGAAAAGGAATTTCACTTCTCAATGTATGTGTTCTGTTAAAAGTCAAAAATAATAATGTTTCATATTTTTGTATGGACATGACCTAAGTTAATTGGCCAAATTAATTATCCCCAATTTTTGTATTCAATGTATCTTTTACCTTACTATTTGGCAGGAAAAGGGAAAAGGGAGAGAAGACACAATTTTTAAAAAATAAATACTATGATTACTAGAAGCTTGGTTTTATTTTTGTCATTTAGAAGAGCCTTGCTTAGTGAAAACTAGGAAAGACACTTCTAACATGAAGAGGATCCACTCATTTATGCCAACGTGTTTCTAGGTTACTTGGGAAATTATTTGTGATGTTTTCTTTTAAATGGAGGCTATCCCAACAGTTGACAGACATAATTGTTCTAATAAAGTTTTTTTTAATATGATTTTGTTGATTTTAGAAAAAGGGGAAGGGAGAGGGGGAGAGACAGAAACATTGATCATTGATCGTCTGCCTCCTGCACGTTCCCTATTGGGATCGGCTGAATTGGGCATGTGCCCTGCCAGGAATCCAACTGGGGACCGTTTGGTGCTTAGGATGCTGCTCAACCAGCTGAGCCACACAGGCCAGAGCTGTTCTAATAAAGTTTTAATGGTGAAGTTGCTTAGATAATTCTTTAACAAATTAGGCAGGTGTTGTGTGTTCTGAAAAGAACAGTTAGTTAAAAGTTTTGTAAAACTGGTAAATAAGGAGAACAGTATTGCAATAAGACTACCACAGTAAGTACAAACGGGCCTGACCAGTATGGCTCAGTGGTTGAGCGTCGACCTATGAACCAGGATGAAACAGGAGGTCACAGTTCAATTCCTGGTCAGGACACATGCCGGGGTTGGGGGTTTGATCCCTGGTAGGGGGCATGAAGGAGGCAACTGATCAGTGATTCTCTCTCATCATTGATGTTTCTATCTCTCTCTCCCTCTCCCTTCCTCTCTGAAATAAATAAAAATATATTTTAAAAATAAGCACAGTCTCTTCAGAAAATATGTACTATTCAAGATTTTTAAAAGATATAAAGGATATTTTGCAAACACTATAACGTAAGAATTTTTTAAAACCAGCATGTTTAATATAGGTGATTCTTTGTGAAGTAGTTCATTATGATCACATTATGTAAAACAGAGTTATCTTCCATGGAAAAATATTTTGACCTCTAATCATATTAAAATTTTGTAGGTGAAAATATAAAATATAAAATCAAATTAGGAATAATGATAATACAAATAAGAGACACAGCATGGATTTGGGATAGTAAAAACGATGTTCCTAACTCAGTTTCAGTCAATAATTTCAATTCTAAGTAAATACTCCCTTTGAAAAGTATAATCTTAAGAAAGAATATTTTTGAACATATCTGAGACCATCAGTTACTTCTAGTACTTTTCAGTAAAGGCGTTGCCTGTTTGCCTTAAAGCATTTTATGTTTAGCTGTTTCTGCTACACAAGCATGTCTTAATTATTTGTTTAACTAATAGCCTTTAAACTAGGGTATTAATCCTTAAAAGGGTGTTTGCTCACATTTGTTTATAAGGCTGAAGAAGACTGAATCTTTCATTTGCTTCCCTTGGTGAGCTATATTATGGGGCTTTAGGTGATACAAAAATAATCAAAGTCATGATTTGTTACTGCTGAGGTATCTTACCATGTCGAGAAACTGACAGAAAGAAAAGAAGGCAAGAGTAAATAACTGTTGAAAAGTGGTGTCAAGTGGGAAGAAAAAGAGAAAACTGGTAAATGTGAATATAAATAGAGAGAGGATTAAGCCAATGAGTAAGAATAACAGGGGTACTATAACTTAAATATTGAGTTATGTAGTAAGTGCACAAATGAAATAGTTTATATGCAAATCATTTGGACACAGTAAAGCATAATTACTACAATTCAATACATTTCTTCACATCTTACCGGTACAATGAATATTGACAGCATAAGTCACACGTGCGTTCATATACACATTACTGACCACTGGCACTCAAAGATTTAAATATTCATAGAAGCGAGGAAGAGAAAGTGAATGAGTGAAGGGCAGTTAGGAGTTGGTTGAATTACGTATTCCTCTTATCTATTTCAGACTTTATAGAGATAAAAGTGAAGATACATTTCACTTTCCGTGAAGGCCACTGTTAAAGTAGAACATAAAACATCACAAATTGGGCGATTCACTGTATAAGATAAGTTGCCTTGGTTGTGAAGGGGTAGTAAATAGGGCATGGTGGCAAATGTGGGTGAGTCAGAGAGTGCATGTTTCGTTTAAAAAGGAAGGTCTCTCCTGCTAAATGTTGTTATGAGGTCATGTACACAAAATGTTGCCACATCATCCCATTTTTTTCTAAAAGCTGTAAATCTCTATTTTAATTGAAACCTCCTAATTTTTAAAAGTTGACAAATAGTAAATTTAAAAAAAATACAGTGTGTGACCCACCTATGGGGCCAGTAAATTAAATTTGTTGGCTAGATTTTATACAGGCCAGCAGTTTGTGACCTCTATTGTATACTGTGCTGAGAGCAGGGCATATGAAATTTAGTGAGATTTTAAGGAGCTTGTTGTCTTGTGGGGGAGGAATAAATCAATAAATACAATGATGCCTAATGTGTTATGATAATGAATGTTAATTTTGATAGTCCTTCAACACTGAGAAATTCTATGTCATCAAAGAAAGATAAAATGATATTTAGTATCATTTTCTTAGATAGCAAAGTTCTATACTAATATCTTTTGTAGCCCTAACCGGTTTGGCTCAGTGGATAGAGCATCGGCCTGCGGACTCAAGGGTCCCGGGTTCAATTTCGGTCAAGGGCATGTACCTTGGTTGCCGGCCACATCCTGGGTGGGGGGTGTACAGGAGGCAGCTGATCGATGCTTCTCTCTCATCGATGTTTCTAGCTCTCTATCCCTCTTCCTTCCTCTCTGTAGAAAATCAATAAAATATATTTAAAAATATATATATATATATCTTTTGTAAATACTTTTAAAAGCATAGGAATTTAAATTTTTAAAAAAGCATTTAAAGTATCAACAGGAAATCAGAACATCTTCCTTGGAAATTTTGATTAATTAATTTACTCCTTAAGAAAATACAAACTAAAATTTGCTAATGATTTAGCAGGAAAAACCTTAGTTAAAATCCTTTATGGCTCTTGGATGTAGGGTTCTAGTCTTTGAGTGCTTAGTGAATCATAAATGAGATAAGATGAAAGTATGATACTTTTTACCATAATGTATAAAGTGTCAGATGTTTTGCCTTTGAATAAAACCAAAGTACCAGGGTGCAAATTATAATCCTTGAAAAGCTTCATGTAAGTCCCATTGATTCTAATTTCTGAGGTTCCCTAGACACATCTTTATCTTATTTAAGTTGGGATGGAAAAGTAGAAGGGAGAAGGACTGTTCTATGTAAAATGGGTCAGTCACTTTTCAACTTCTCGGAATTCAAAACCTCAAATTAATTTCTGCCTTCCTTGAGTTATTCCCATCTTACACACACACACACACACACACACACACTCAATGAGGTAATTCATAGTGCTAGAAACTCCTTGAACAATTTGTCTATATTTGCATTTCTATTTACTTGAAAGCACACACAAAAACAGTATTATTAAATTAATTTTTTGGAAAACACTCAAATTTTCA
Organism: Myotis lucifugus; assembly: GCF_000147115.1. NCBI lineage: Eukaryota > Metazoa > Chordata > Mammalia > Chiroptera > Vespertilionidae > Myotis > Myotis lucifugus. The sequence continues at coordinate 7,408,758 of NW_005871073.1, forward strand.
TTGTAATCACTTAAGTTGTGTGAATATTAAAATATTTACATGTGGCCGATGAAAATATTTCAGTAGCTTGACTAACCAAATTTGTTAATAAGTAAATTTATATATGCATTTATATTTACACTTGTGATAAATATATTTGTATACAATTTTTTAGGTTATTTGACTTGTAATATCCAATGTGTTACAATACTTGGAAAGCAAGTAGCCTTATCATTGAACTAAATATTATGATACTGTGCATTATTATAGGATCCTAATTTATTTATTCCATAAATACTTTTCCACAGCTACCACTCAGGCCCTTTGTAGACACTAAATAGGTCTCTGTTCTTCAAAACTCTGAGAGAAGGTGAAGTGTTTCAAAAATTATTTTGTCTGATGGGTGCATGCCATTCTGAGCAGTGTAATATCATTTCTTGTGTCAGACCACTTACAGCTATTTGGGGGCCATGTCAGCAGGGAAAGAGGAGCTTCCAGAAAGAAAGTTCCAAAAAGGAGTTTTAGGTATCCGGAGCTTTTTAAAGAAAGACTACTGTCTTCCCAAGAGTTCATGATGCTACTTTGGCATATCAGGAAACTTCAAAGGCTATATTAGACTGTTGAGGGCCTCTCATACTTCCTTACTAAGGTTTGAATATGATGGGTAATGGGTATAACATGGTATAGTGTAAATACCACAAACGGATTGAGATTTTAATATGCATACAATTAAAGCTAAAATAATTTGTTGAAAGGATGGGTCACACAATTAAAATAAAACCTGAACGAATCCACCAAAACCTAATATAATGGAGAAGAGAATAGTAGCCCAAAGGAAAAATTGTCCAAAAGAAAGACTAGAGGGTAAAAACTATATATATGGCATGTTTAAAAATAAAATTAATGACAACCTGTCATCATCATAATTTATTCTATAACTTTACCAACATTGAGGGATTATTCAACAATTTTCATTGTTTTTATGAATAATAATGAATCTTCAGGGGATAAAAAAGAACAATAAGATCTATTTGAGAGAAAATCTTGCAAAGCAATAGTCTGTGAAGAAATACTATATAGTTAAAATTCCCGAATGCCATGCATATTAAGCACATTATATAAATCTTTATGTCCTAATTAGTTTTGTGTGTTTGCTTACAAACTTTTGTGTATATTTTTTACTTTCCATGCGTATTTGCCCTCTGCTTCCACAGATGATTTATTTTTCTGGGGACAGTATATGTTTACCACTTTGCAGTAGCACCTAGAGCACTGACTTGAGGAAAGCAGGTTTTCTAGGCGTCCTGAATAATTGCCTTTATTATCCTTACATTTTGAAAATTATTTCAGCCTACAATCTTGTTAAAAATGCAAAATTAAAAATGAGTTTAGAAAAGAATGTGCACGTTCCTTTGACATTAAATCACCTGGTTATGCCAAATGTAGCACAAATGGCCCTCTGACAGGGATCCTGTGCAGTCAGTGGGTGATCAAAGACCACAGCAGCAGCAACACCGAGTCCCACTGGTGATGTCAAGGACAATGTATTCTGAATTCTATTTTGTGTGTCTTCTGTGAGAGCGTGCCAGAACACAAACATATAGACCCGGATATATACATATACACGTGCATATATATAGACTTTACAGAATTTAAATAATTCATTCAAATGAATTATTTACATGATTTAAAAATTCCTTTGTCAAACAGATTAATGGAACCTTGTTATTCAAAAGATAAATCATTTTATATGAAGTGGCAAAGACTTCAAGGGCTAATAAAGGTTTTATGAGAGATAAACTTTTAATGAATTAATACTTTTGCATGTACTTATTTTCCATATACGTAAATATACACACAAGTGCTTACAATAATATGTATATAAACATTTCTGACTAATTTTTAAGGAAACAGTGTTCAGTGTTTAAAATGAAGTATTTTTATAGATTTGATTTTTAGGAGCTGATCAGGGTTGTAATTCACCAAGCAAGTAGAAGGAGGTTTAAATAACAGTGCTGTAAATGTTATCATTTGTGTAATAAGATAAAAGAAATGTTTTTTTTCTGTTTGTAATTTATATGAACCCATAATAATTAGTCCTGAAGAATTTTATATATGTTTTCGATGGTTTGAAATGTATTTAGCACTCAAGTCTTTTAGCTGTGTAGGTCTTAATTAGAAAGATATTTTGCTCTAGAAAATTATGGTGCACTAGTATTTTTATAACAAGACCTTAAGACCCTGGGAAAAATTTTAAGGATTTTTATGGAGCTCAGTACACATTCTTTAGCTAAATTTTGGCATAGTTTCAAATTGGGACTCCAGTGAAATTCAGTTGGTTTATTTTATAATTAAAAACAAGAAAATCATAATAACAAAAAATATCTAATGTATAGCACTCGTGTTTATAATGGAAACATCCATAAAGAAAGAAACATGTTCTAACTTTTCTCATTACTCCAAAGGGAATTGCATCTTTAATCACACAAAGCACCAACTGCTTTCTAATTTTGTTTAAAGTGTTTCAATACTTACAAAAACCAGATCAGGTTATTGTAAATCTAGAGCAAATTAGAATCATTGGCCTCTGCTCAGCTCTATGTAAGGGTTCTATGTAAATCATAAATTTAATGGCATACTAAGACACACATCTGTTTCAGTTTTGTAGAAGTTAATAATCTAACTACAGAGTATTTAAACACTTCTTTCATTAACTGGAAAATTGAAGCAAAGATAGACTTTCCTCAGTTATAAGGTGTAATATTTTAGCTAAAAAGTTTGATAAGCTATAAATATACCTAAGTAGTTAAAGATAGTTTTATAAACAATCAATCTAGTATCTATCTATTTTTGACATTACATGGTTTTCCATGTATAGAAATAATCAATATAAACAAACAGGCTGAATTATCATCTCAAATCCATACCTACATAAAATTATTTATATATATATATATATACATATATATATATTAGTATATATATGTAATTTAAAATCATTTTGCAATAGGGCACTGGAGAGTAAATTTTGAGTAATCATATAAAATGTCAAAATTCATTTATAATATTTTTCAGATTCCTTATTTTATTACCTATAAGTTTATTTTAAAATGATAAATGATAGTCTTCTGGAGATCCATATTATGTGAAAAATAGTTTATATTCTTGGATTTCTTGAACATTTACATTTTATAGCTAACATTCTTACTCAGCTTTTCTGTGATGTTACTTTAACAAACTATAAATATTTTTCATGTTATTTCCATGACCTCTTTCTTTAAGACATGCCACTTCATATATAGCAGACACCCAGTGTTATAATAAATAAGTGTGTTTCAATTATCATTAGATAATAAACAGGAAATTAGTTTTTCTTGCAGTGTATTCTACGTTATCTGAACAATGAAATATATGTGGTTTGAATTTGGGTCATTAATTCAGGTAGTAAGGACATAGTACTAATTAAATTGGTATCATAAATTACATTCCCATAATGAAGGGGAGCACTCTTTTAAAGCACTAATAATCCTCTGTAGTTATATTGTAGATATGTGTTTCAGTAACCAGGACAGTTGGATAAGAGTGTAGATGGTTCAGTGCATGTCTCCATCCCTCAAACAAAACCCTTCAAAGAATATATTATCGAGGTGATGGTCTGGCAACTTCTCTTCAATGTAGAGTAGCTAGAGAGGTTATTTGTGTGTTTTTATTTTTTAACCTAAAACACATTTTCTTCATTGGGTATCACTCAACAGATCTTATCATTACCAAATTATTTCAGTATTCCTTTGAGATGTAAGTGACATTTTAGTAGAATTCTAAATTTGGATGCTAATTTTCAAAGAAATGGACTCTTTTATAAAGTACTTCTACTTATCACAAAAATATCACTATTACATCATTGTTTGGTCTAGGACCTAAGTGATTGATTTCATAGTGACCTTAAGAATTCATTGTAAAGGGTTGCAATAAATTGAAAACTTAATTATAAAGATTTAAATTATTCTTGAAGACAGAGATAGCAACATTCTATTATCTTATCAAGATACTGTGATGAGAGCTAGATTTAGAAGAAAATTATTTGCAAATTGCTGTTCTCCTTTTCACATATTCAGACAAATTTATTTTTACTAAAATATATACAACAAATAAAGGCCTTTTAAAAAATAAAGCATATAAGTAGAGTTAAAAAGAACTATCATATTAATTATAGAATAATGAAAAACGTTAGTAAAGCTAATATATACAATCAGAAGTATGAACCAAGTTCAAGGTGGAACATCTCATGTTACAGAATGTTAGCCTACCAAATATTTTCAAAACTGAAACAAAAAATTTTTATGTTTAGAAAATACTAAGATCATATATGATAATTATTATTTTATGCTGGATCATTAAGAAAACTTTATGCATTGTAGTCTGAAAATACTAGAAGTGTTATATTATTGTATCTTTGACTCACTTTCTAAAACACAAAAAGAGCATTTGTGAGTTTGTTTCCTGATTCTTACAAGCCTTTTCCAAGTTTCGCTATATCACAATGAACTATGACGTAAGTAATCACAGTCATATTCTCAGGGGCACTAAAAATTCAATTTGGACTTCTTCAAAAATGCTATTTGGTAAACTTTAAGGGTTTGGATTCAATGGACTGCCTCTACTATTAACCATTACTTTTGTTTGCACCTGAGGTATTCATGATACCTGATCAAGAACTGCCCATTCAAATGTTTTATATTTAAAACTAAGAGTTATAATATTAGGTTACTCTTAGTTTAACTTCAAAAATGAAAAGTATATACAGACAGCTCATCTGTATTGTTGACAGAGGTTTGCATACGTTAATAAAAGGAAGGCCTATTTTTAAATTATATACTTTAATAAAAAGCACTTGGTTATGAGTATTTATGATGAACAAAATGATTAGTATACAAAGTTATAGATAGCATTTTAATAAAATGAGTGTTCTTATAGTTTTACTTCATGGTTTGACAGAAACATTGATAGAAGATGATCTATATGAACCAATTATAGAAGATTCTCAAAGTGTAGAGATTAACAGGAGTTATGGGGACAATATATGTGAAAAAAGACGAACTTTGAATTGTGTAAGACTCAGTGCAACAATAATTATGAGAGATTTTTTAAAAAATTGCTTACGTTTGAGTATCATAATAAGGGTATACAAATTTTATAATCCTTTATATAGTTACACATATATAAACACTAAGTGCACAGAATGAGTCATGCTACCAGTTGTAATGCTGAATATTTTTAAAAAGTATTAATCACAAAATGATAGGTACTTAAGAACATATATGTGATTATATACTCCTAAATGATATCATTAAGCATAGTATACTATAATCATTTTTATACTATAGTTTAAAGTGTCATTATTTTTGGAGATGACATCCTGCATTTTAGATAGAGTTTGGCCTTCTTGCACAAAGATTTAGTTAGCTTGGCGAGAGCTGGGAGAATAGTTAAACTTATTGGCTTTGCCAAATGCTTTCATATGTTTCTGTTCTCATGGAAAATGAGTTTTGATTTCTTTTCAGCCTACATGCATGGCAAAGCTAAAACGAAAAACAAAGCTTGCAACTTTCAACCAGTTCTAGTTAAGTTTGGTATTCACATATTGCTTTGATCTCTAGAGCTTTAAAATATTTCTAGAGTATGCAAAACTAGTTTCAGCACTAAGCATCATTGAACAGTAACAATGAAGAAGAGGAAACTGATCAGGTTTAGGATGAAATGGAGCCAATTTTGTTTCCATTTCTGTATCAGAAGCTAGAACAGTTTCACATGTTTTCTGTTTGTTTGTTTTAGTTTAGAACTCTCACAGAGCTCTCATCACAGGCCAAAACATGTTCCCCATAATGAATACAACTTACCCTCACTGATTGTTCTCTACAGCTGTGTGGCTCAAACGTCACACAATTTTTGGCCCACTATCAAGTTCTGGGTCTTCTCCCCAGCCCACCCCAGCCCACCCCAATGCCAGGGTGACGCAGTAAAGAAGTTACTCAGTGTGCTACCAGCTTATAATAATCACAATATTTTGTAACCAAGCCCACTTTCATACTTCTTCAGTATCTTTAATTTGGCACCCAAACTATTGTTAATCATACATGTGGTCTGACAAGTACTTCATCACTTCCCTTTAAACAAAAATGCTTGGATGATATATAGCTTTAAAAATTAGCATAATTTCTGTATCAGAAATATGTGAACCCACAATGAATAAAATAATCTTCAGTTTCTTAAAGTTGCTTAAATTAAAAACATGAGTTACTACAGTTGGAAAAAAACATGTATGGTTAAAATGTTTGAAGCCCATCAATCTCTCTAACCACATAAGCTAATGAGTTCCTTCTGTTTTCTTTGAATGAAATCACCATGAGTGGCTGGATGTTGATTTAACATAAAACAAATGGAAATGGGTGTTTCCTTTGTCCTTTGTAGAATTTATTTTTAAAAACAATTAGCAAGTACTATGAATAAGTCAATGATTTTGCCATTACTTAAATAATAATGTAGTTTGAGTAGTTAAATTGATTGCATTGTAGTGAATGCATAACATACTCCAACTCCCCTTAACTTGCTAACATCTGCAGATATTATTAAGCTTCTCATTTCATTTTTTTCTACCATAACACCTGTATTGTTATAAATTATGTTTTGAATTGTCATGAAATGTTAGGCAAATTATGTTTTCTGGGTGTGTGTGTCATTTAAGTGTTCCTTTGTAAGGGCAGGTTTGTGGCTAACAGCTTAATCTTGAATATATCAATGCAATTAAAAGCTGTTTCAATTCTTTCTTGTGGGTATAAAGAAGGTTGAAGCATTATTATATGTAAAGTACAAAGAAAGAATTAAAAATTCTTCAATATTTAAAACATTATCCTAGAGAAGGAATACCTTGAGGTGTAATTTTAAAAACACAGTAAGCTTATTATATTCTTAGAAAAAAAAAAGGTGTTGAACCGTTTGAACTCTATAAAATACTCTTCCTCTGGAATCAAAATTAAAAACTTGTATGAAGCACTTTCCATTCCCTATAGTTTTAATCCACTTCTGACAACTTCTTCCCCCGCCCATGCATCCTTCCTTCCTTGTGAGGTAGTCCCTTTAGAAACATAGTGAAGAGTGAGTGACTCATGTCCAGAGCATCAAAAATGCCAGACCTGTGAAATGTACACAGTAGGTTCTTGCAGAGATTCTTTCTGAGAGAGTTAGATAAGTAAGTAAATAAGCCAACATATGGCCAGCTTAATTCAGGCAAAAATTTCTATTGATTACTTACTAAGCTCACTGAATAAAAACTTCAGACCAAGTTTTGCCTCCCAAAAGAAAATAGGATTAGACTGATCTATGCACTCATTGGGGCTTCTTGTGAATCATGCCCAGATGAGTGAGAAACCTTCAAAGATAAACAAAAGAAAGGGCTAAAATATTTCAGTAAATTCAAATTATTATCAGTTTGACATATTTTGGTTTACAATCTTCAATAAAATAAATTTAAATTCCAAAGGAGACCACGATATAAATGACCTCTGAGGTTTGAGAATTCTATATTTCTGCCTTTTGTTGATCTAAAGTAGCCTGATTTAATTTTCCTAGATAGATCTGTTGTATGTATACATTCTGACAAATGTAAAAACTTAGGTACATAATAAGGTTTCATACCAGCTCTGGATAAGTGTGGGTTCCTCCCCCCTCCACCTCAGGCTAATTTATATCCTGCTTCTAAGAAGTTCCAAATGAAGGTGTTTATGTAGTTTATAACATAAATGCTCGGTTCCTCTTACCTTTTAGAATGGTGAGAATAGTAAAGCATCAATACATTCAATAGAAAAAAAACTGATCACCAAGGATTCATGTTTTAATTTGGGAATTAGAATGAATTAACCAAAAGAGCATGTTTCAGTCACTTGTACTTATGTACTTTTAACTTAATGATTGTTACACGTTAAGAACAAACTTGACCAGTAGCTGGATTTACTTTAGAACTGCAAGTATCTGGCTTTGTGACAAAATACTGATAGGTATTTAGAGTCTTCCTGTTTTTTGCACAATCTGCTGTTGACATTTTAATAACATTGTTGTTTGAAATGATTTCTGAAGTATGATGACTGCAACATACCCGCAGCAACAAAAAGTACATATTGTTTCTGAAAGCAAAGAAGCTCAAGTTTCGTCGTATTTACTAGATTTAAATCTTGGAGAATCAGTTTTTCTTGAAAGCCAATGCAAACGTGCTTCTTTAATTGATGATTGCACTCATTAGTAGAATCAGTAATTTAGAAATAGATCTGAAAACTCAGTCACTTTCAGCTCAGGAATTTTGTAATTTTTTTTTTAAAAAAAATCCAGGTTTGGTTTTCCTCGTATGCAGAGGATACTTAACTGCCCTTTAAACATTTTTCAAGCATGATTTGTCCCGTCGTGGTCTGTTCTCTTCCCCTTGGATGCATCGTTGGCGCTGCCTGGATGCTTGCTGACACTACCAACCGAGAGGTCCAAGGAGGTGTGCTCAGAGGACAAGAGCAAAAAGCAGCCTCAATGGAAGGAAATGAGGGAAACAGACCTAACAGCGATGAATGCACTTGGCGAGTCCAGAGCCTTGTAGTCTCCCTCCCTTCCTTTGCTTATCCTGGTGGGTTTAATCAAAAACAAACAAAACGCTCTTGTGGAATAGAGTCAATAAAGTCAAAGTTTGGCTAGCTCTCTGCAACTACAAAGAAAAAGTCATCGCAATTTTAAAAAATGTAACTTTCATTAACGAGCGCGCCGGAAATCTCAGGTATCAAAGACACATGAACCCTGGAGCGTCCCCCGCGCGCCGCAGCCGGACGGAGGCAGCCGCGGCGCACAGACGTCCTTTCTCCTCGGAGCCGTCACACAAAAGGAGGGCTGCGCGAACTAAAAGTTTCGGGGCCTCCGGCTCGCTGCGTGGAGAAAACGGAAAACCTGGAGACGGGGAGGGCCCAAGACGCATCCCGGGCGCCTCTTCCAAGCGCAGGCAAGGAGAGAGCTCCCGGGCCTGGAGGGGAGAGGGGAGGGGGCGGCGAGCCGCTGGCCACCCCCCAACCCCCCCCGCGTCCCGCCTCCAGGGCCGGAGCGCCCGGTTCTGCCGCGCTCGCCCCCATACCCTTCACCCCGCTCCAGACAGAAATAAATGTTTAGATTGAAAGTGCGTGTGTGTGGACAGGATGGAGAGCGCGCGCCGGCGGAGCGCGCGGAGGACCGAGCGCGCAGTGAGTGGATTTGGCGGGAGGGGTGGCCCGGGGGTGAATCGTTGTTGCGGACTGAGGTGGGTAGGCTGCTCGCGGAGACCCGGATCCGAGGTGTGGTGCGGTTCGAGCTTCGCCAGAGGCGGGGTGCGCGAGCCGACGGCCGCTTGTCACTGTGTGGTCCCAGGTGCTCAGTTTTGGTAACGTAACCGCCGC
>NW_005871073.1:7418291-7419225 GCF_000147115.1 Myotis lucifugus
CTGCGGGCCGCCCCCGCCCAGCGGAGCCGAGGTCCGGGTGGAGTCCTCGGGGGGGCTTGCTCGGCCACCCGCCCACTCCAAACAGCTCGAGCCCGGGAAGTGTCCCCTGTTGGCTCCCTTCCCCCTGCTCGGGGCGCACGGCCGCCGGCAGCTTCTCAAAATGGAGTGGAAAATGGGCCAGCGGGCGGCAATGAGTTAGAGAATTGCTCCGCGTTTTGGACTTAGCTGCCTGCAATCTTCTTTGGGAGTTTGCCTGGGCCCCCGGCTGGAAAAACCAGGAGGGAGAGGGGGTGTCCTTTTGCCGCTGTCCGCGCTCATCTGTTTAGATGATTAGCCCAACTCCGGCGGGGGCGTGGAGGTGGGGGTGTGGGGAGAAGGCGGCGGCTGGAGGTGACTCCAGTTCAGACCTCGCCGCGAGTCTGTGTCAGGACTTCGCACTCCCCCGTCTCTCCCTCTCTCCCTCGCTCTCCCTCTCCCTCTCCCTCGCTCTCCGCTCACACACGCAGAGGTGCCGGAGCGAAATCGGGAGCTTCCTGGAGAAATCCTTGGGATTGTTGGGGGGCATCTCCACTCCGTGGCTGTGCGTGGCGTGTACCTCCCCGAACCTCCCCGCTCGCGCGAGCCCGAGTTCTCGCCTCCAGCCTTCCGCGGGGCAGCGGCCCCCGCTCAGCCTCGGCCTGGAGACCCGATATGTGAGGAAGGGCCGCCGCTGTCGCGCCCCAGGACCGCAAGGTTCGGCGTCTGCGATGCCCGTGCACCCTGCGCGGACTTGCGGGCTGACGGGCTGGGCCGGACCCACTGGAGTTGGCCACGCGCCGGCCGGATTCTGCTCACTCCTTCCTGCGGCCGCTGCTCCGATGGGACTTCCCAAGGCTGCGACACTCTTATGGGGGCTGATGCCTGGACTCACCCCCTTGCCCTCTGAATTCCCGAA
>NW_005871073.1:7419618-7526544 GCF_000147115.1 Myotis lucifugus
TCGCCCGACGCTGGCTGCTTGGTTCGACGAGACGGCGGCTTCGGCCAGAGCTAGATGGGCACCTCGAGGCGCGGAGCTTTCTTCCCGCGCGGACTTTCCGGCCTTTGGTCCTGGCCGGCCGGGGTCGTCGCTGCGCTCTTGCGCCTCCCCGCGCGGCCCCACGCGCCAGACGGGCCCGCCCCCGGGGCGCGCTCGCAGACCGAGGTAAGAGCCGCAGCAAACGAACAATGTGCCTCTGTGCGTGCGGGGCTTGGGAGACCTGTTTGCTTTGCGCCTCCGGCCCGGGGGTGGATGCTGGAGGCACGGGCAGCCGCGGGGGAAGCGGGGCTCCGCGGTTTGTTTATGTTCCGCCGGCCGAGGGGGTGACCCGCGCTCGCTCCGGCGGCTCGCCCCCTCCCCGTGCTCCCCACCTCTTGCCCTCGGAAATCGATCCCCAGAACTCCCCATCCCGTCCAGCCTGCGGCTCCTTTTCTCGTGGAGCTGTTAGAACGTTCTCGAGGCTTCAGTCTAGCTGCAGGGGCCGCGGGGGAGAGGGGAGGAGTAGGATCGCCTTGGACATAGTTTGATTTTCGGGAAGCTGGAGTCGGAAGATTCCATTCACCTCTTTTCACCGTGCGTCTGGGGAGGGGGGGGTAGGAGGCGCGCCCTCGGCGGGGCCGCTCAGCTCGGGGTGCGAGGCCCTGTCTCCCACCCCACCCCACCCCGCTCCGCCCGTCCGCAGACCCGTCTAGGGCTGGAAGGGGAACGGGGCGTCCAGGCGCTGGGAGCGAGTTCCGTGGAAGTGGCCGGCGGGGGAGGACTGGGCTGAGTTGTTGCGGGTTGTTGTTTCTTCTCGTCGGCGGTTAGGTGGTGTGGAGAGGCGAGGATGACAGCAAAGCGCAGCCAGATGTGGCCGGCCGGCGCTGGGGCTGGCAACGATTAGGGGTGGCCCGGCGGGGCGGGAGGGTGGCGGGGCCGGGCCCCCGCGAGTCCCGGGGAGGGCAGAGAGCCTCCCGGACCTGCAGTGAGAGGGCAGCAGCGGGCCGCGCTGGGCCTGTGGGTTCCTGGGATGGTGGCGCGACTGGGTGCCTCGGGCAGCCTGGTTGGTAGGAGGGGGTCCCGGGTGGGGAGCTGCGGGGAGAAAAAGGCGTGGGAGGAGCGCGAGGAAAGGGGAGACCCCCAGGCTAATCCAGCGCGGGCTCCTTGATTGGCTGGGGCGCCCGGACCCTCCGGTGGAGAGGTGAGGGCGAGCGGAGCGACCACAGCGCCCCGGCAGCGGGGAGGCGCGCCTGCAGGACTTCTCCGCTCGAGATCAGCAAAGTTTGTTCTTTGCTCCGAACGACGGGGCCGGGGTTAGGGGAAATCGTTGGAAGCTTTACTTTGTGCCATAGTGTCGCTGAGCGGAGACTAAGGAACGTATGTCTTGCTTGTATTTTTTTTTTTTTTAAATCCTCTGTTCACGCTGTCCTCTAACAGCGCAGTTGGAGGGACAAGTGCTGCGGTGTCCGACTTCTTTCCCCATCTTCTATGGGGCTCCACCCCCCTCGTCTTTCCTCCTTCCCTGGCCCCCTTCTTCCCTTCTTCCTGATGCAAACTGTGTCGTCTCGGCTTCAGACCGAGGAAATGTTTTCCTCCTGTTTCTTGAAAGGTGTAGGCTGCCTCGCAGCTTCTCCGAGCAGCCTGGGAGCGTCTGAGCCGCAGTCACCAACCATATGGTTCCCGTTACAAAGGCCAGGTTGGAAGGCGCTCTTCTCCCCGCCCCCACCCCAAATTCGTAAATTTTCTTCTGCAGCCTTTACCCTGTGTGCACTTCTCTCTCCTTTCCTTCCAGAGGCGTAGCTTTCGCGGACGTGGTTCGTTCATTCATTTCCTTGTCAGTGTTTGTGTCTGGAACGGGCCCCACCGAGTGTGCTCTGCTCAGTTCGAGTTGCACAAGGAAGAAAAGTCATATCCATTTGGTAAAGAATTTGCCTGTTGAGATGTCTCTTACTAAATCAGGTTTGATCTTGGGCGAACCTTCAAAGATGGGCACGAAGGAGGCAATATATATCCATAGCAGAAAAATAGATTGTGTTGTGTGATGTCTCTGGCAACATTCCAGGTTGTGATGGGACTCTTGACCTAGGTTAAAGGTAACTTTGTAACTTCAGATTCAGCATCTTTCTAATTCTTGAGAAACCCTTTAGAGAGAAAATCTACTTCTGTTCAGGTGTGTTATGGAACTTTTCGTTGGAACTTTCCTCCACCCTCCAATAAATTTATGCATGATAGAGAGAAGACTGCAGAACAAACGTTCTGTTGTTTAGTTTCTTCAGACATTCCGATTCTCTTCTTTTGTTGCTTGCCTCTAAAAAGAGGTGCCATTTCACATCATTCTGCACAAATTGTTTGAATTAATGCAAGTGTGAATTCTTACCGTTTGAAGGGGACTATTAGCATATCAAAGGTTTCTTAGCTTCAGCTCAATTGAGAAAACTTCAGCCTGTCTTCCATTTGCTTCCAAGGGAGGCCCAAAGGGCAATGAGAATTGTAAAGGGTAAAAATAGGGAGGTGGATTCAGGCTGTGTTTCTGAACTTTTACTGTTTTGTAATTATGTGAGTGAAAAACATTGTCTATTGCTATGGAGTCCTTGCAAATGGCAAGACAATTATTTTCTATTGATAAATGGTTTGTTCCTAGAAAAAGAGTGACCTTTTATTTTATGATAGTCACTGTTGCCTGTCTTTTGGGGTCCCTTCAGTGGAGGAGAAAGCTTTTCCTCTAACTTAATACTTTTCTAGGGCCTACACTTTGTTATATTAATAAAACGGGGAGAGAAAGGCTTTTCATGAGTCTATAAAATAATAGAAATCTTGTGATAAAAGCACACTCATTTGTCACCCAGAAAACTTTATTTTTAATGCACTTGTTAAATTAATAGGAAAAAAATCAGTGGACTATTAAAACTCAACATGAACTTTGTTAATGAAACTTCTGTTGCAAGTGTAAGTTTGAAAGGATGCTAAGTGATACTCAGATTTTTTGTGAATGATATTTTAAATAGAGAATTGTTTGATTATTGTTGCGTCTCAAGTTTTGCATTTTATCAGACAGCAAATGCTAGCATTCAGATTGCAGTTGGTTTATTTTTCTTAATATTTATAGTGCATTCGCTAATACTTTCTTACATTTGCGAAAAGATTCATTCTTTGAATTTCTTTTAACAAGTCAGTATCCATCCGTGAGTGAAGAAACAAGTAAGAACAAGTACTTGGGTCATTTGGGTCATTTTATGGTGAGCAGATGTGTCCAGAGAGGAACTTTTTTCTTCAACTCTTTGGGAAGTATTGGTTTTATTTATTTAGGTTAAGATTTACTAAAGCCTAGTTTAAGATGAAAATGAATCTCAAGGAAGGTTAAAAAATTTTAAGTTCATATTTTTTATAGTTTTACCTTGGATGGTTGGTTAATTTGAACGTGAATTGATATCCTGTAATTGGAGGAGGGTTTTCTTTTTTAAAAAATTATCGTTCAGAACTCTTGATTTTATCTTAATAGTGAAAATTAACATTAATAAACAGCTTTGAAGTAAAAAATATTAATTGCCTAACATTTTTGGGCTTCAGTTTAATAGGATGATATTTTTTTCAGATTAAGATGAGGTGGGTTTTTTGTTTGTTTTTTAGTGGCATTCAAATTGTACATCGTTAACCTGAAATCATCTTATAGTGGTTTATTTATCTGATCCCTTCAGTTGTCTAAGTAGTACTTTCGAGGAAAAAAAAATCATACATTGATGTAATTGCTATTATTGGACTCAAGTTGCTGTTTAACTAGTTTGCTTCGAGTGCAGAGTGCTATAAAGAAAACACATCCATCAGAGCTATTAGTAATAATCTAAAAATAGTCTTGAAAAAATTGCTCTTCATTTTACATGATGATGATCCTAAATTCAACAAATCTCTAAAGGTGTAAAATGTAGGGAAAAGAAGACTTTTCAACATTTAAGTGACAAAATTGGACTACTTAGAGAAAAATTAATGTGTTGTAGAAGCTCTCCAGCTGTCATTTTCAATCACTGTGGGTTACTATGTGTTGGCAACAGAAAACGAATTTAGAAATGCAGATAGCTCTGGGAGCAGGTAGTTGGGGAAATCAGAATATTGAATCATGTGGGGTAGAATAAACCAATTATTTCAAGTTTTGACTTGAGAATTTCCAATAAATTTATTTTTTTCCAGGCTTTTGACTCTGCTTTATTAATGGACTAACATCAAAGCATACAACAAAACTTCCAAGTGTTATAAAAACTAATATAAACATACAGATCGCACATGTAGTACTGCAAGTCTTAATTTAAGGCAAGCAGTTGGAGTTTTTATTGCTGCAATTTTCACAATCAGCAGAAACGTTAACACCAAGCTTCTGGGCGGTTCCTTTCTTAAAATTAGCAAGAGGAGAGCTTTAAAGCTAAAGCTTACTGAGGTTTAGATCTCTGTTTGATCATTATTGGAGCTTTCTGTGTTTTATTTAAATATTTAACGTAATATTTAATGTCTTAATATAGGAATATGTGAGCTAAGATTGAGATTTTTGGGGGGATGATCAGGAGATAATTAGAAAGCTGTACACCATAGAAATAAATTGTTATTGCTCTATTTTCTATCAAAATATTTATTTGACCTGACTTTAGTAAAATAAATGATCAAATAACAATTTATTGACAGGTGTAGTATGAGATGAAGAGATTATTACAATTTATTCTAAGGTATGGGCTAAATACACTTGTATCTATCTACCTGAGAGAAGTCTGTTTTCAGTTTAATAAGAATCCATACCACTTGCCAAATAGCTGATATTTAAGAGCACAGACCAATTGTAGTTAGATTAGGAATGAAATACAGTTTTGGAAACTTGAAGAATTTAGTGTAATAGGATTGCTATTTTTCTAAAAAAAAGTTTCTTCGAAGACTGTCCACTTTGCCTCTTGATATTCACTGTATCTGATTTTGTGTCTTGAAGGAAAGGTACACATTTAACATCTGTCTGCTTTTCTGCAGAAAAGGCTCAAATAGAATTAAAGTGGAATTATTTCCAAGCTAGTACATTTTAGAAATAAAATGCATGATTACAAAAAACCCTGTTCATTTAGTTCTTGCAAAAATGCCTAGTTAAAAACTGCACAAATTGATAATTTGGATCGTGGGTTAAAAATAGCAACTTTACCTGCTAGACCTGAAAAGGACTTGAAATCCATTTATGTTTTGGTTATATCAGTTCTGAAGATAATTTGTCTAAATATTAGTTCACATTACCGGAATAGATAACTGTTTTGTAACTATTTTCAAGAAAGATTAAAACATTTCCATTTTAAAGGCAGATTAAAACCATAGTTAACTTATCTTACATAACTCTAATTAGTCTATAGCTCCACCCAAATATTCATCTCTTCAAATAATTCTTGATTAAAGGTAGAAAGGTTGAAAAGTATTTAATCACATAGATTACTGTAATTAGACTTGTTGTTAGCAGAAAAATTGACTGTTTTCTGAAATCCTTTTACTACTTAGGATTGGTCAGGTAGTAATTATTATTATTTTTTAATGCTTTACGAAAAAGATTAAGAAAATTGGTCATTTAACCTATAAATAGTTAACTATTGGAATTAGGGAAATAGAATCCTAAAATAATGTCATTTTTCTTGACCTAGTGTGGTAATTTTTAAAGGAGTAACTGTAACTAGGGTGTGTAATTCTTAAATTTTATTTAAGGCTTCAGTGTGGTATTTTGAGTTTAGTATAAAAATATATTATGAACCATGAAAGTCTCTTAATGCTATTTTATGTAAATAGGTATATTTTTGTAAGTGGATCATTGTGTCATAAAAAAAAGGCCTAATCATCCAAAAATACTTAAAAAGTCTGCTTAGATCATTTATCTGATAGACTAAGTGTAGGCAATAATTTGCAGATACTTCCCAATATGTTCTTATCCAACGATTTTAAAAAGCTATTTCTTAGGAAAAGAAAACTTCCATATTTTGCAAATAAAAATTATCTTTAAAAAAAGTTAGATTGAATGAAGGAACCAAGCTTAACACCTGCAAGCAAAGTGCAACTTATAGCAAAATGCTATTGATTGCTTTGGAAGCACAAAGCAAGTTTAAATACAATTTGTTTAATTACAACAAAAATGCAGTTTTATGAAGTAATATAGTTTGTCTTCGAAGAGGATTTTATGCGTTGTGTGGTAGTAAGTAAAATCCCATCACAGTTGTATAAATTTGTTCAATTACCAGAACGGCTAAAAGAAAAAAAAATCAATTTAAGTTGAAATGCAACAGAAATTAGATTACCTTGGTTGTAAGAACTTGCCAGCAGTGTTTAAATAGCTTAATAATATCAAAAGTTACCATGTTTCACAGTGTAAGGATATTGGCACCTGTTTTAATATACGTACATCTTGTATACTTGGTGGCTTTAGTTATGTGAACATTCTTTCTGCTTTTCCATTTTTGATTTTATGGAAGCTATTACATGACGTATAAGGTACTATTTCCACTTGCACATTCTCATTTGTTTGGGAGGTTTTTTTTTTTTTTTTAGTAGTTGCTTTTCTGTTGCTTTTCTGGATTTCTGTAATTTGTCATCAGTTAATAGTTCAGATCAGTGTAGTAAAATATCAGCTGTGATTTTTATGAATCAATAGAAACCTAGTCCATCAGTAGGGATAGCTAGGTTATCAGCAACAGAAACAGAAATTTTTACTATTGACCCTCGAAATATAGATTCCTGTGGAAGTAAGGTGGCATGGGATTGATCATACCAGATAGCTGGGCACCTGTTTTACGACCTACACCTTGATTCATTCTGGCACCCAGATTTCCTGAAGTGCAGAGCAGGCACAGCTACTGTTCACAGCCACTCGGCTGTTTTTAGGTCATGAAGTCAACTTCCTGGAATTTCTGGGGGAAACCAGTTGAAAAGGGAGGACAAATGTCACTTTAAATAGAGATGTTTAAGTCAGATTTCTGCCTGAGGGTAAAATTTAGGTCTCTTTTAGCCCGGATGTAATGTCTCCCTCTACAGAGCACAGCATTAATCACTACCTGACAAGAAATCGTATGCTGAGCAAAACGGGCCCTTGTTGGTTTTGCCATTGATTTTTTCCCCCAATCTGTGAGGAGCACATTAAAAACATTAAAATTCACACAGGGATTATACTTTAATCTCTGAATTTCAGAATTGAAATTTAGTTGCCTTAAAAGAAGTCCACTTAAAGCTGGAAAATCTTTAGTCACTTTTTTTTTTAAATTTAAAGCTTAGATTCAGTACCTTAATAAAAATAGAATAATTTTCTAATATTAAAAAAACACCCAAAACAGGCATGTTAAGCAGAAGTTAACTTCTTGAAATACTGACCAAATCTTAATTCTGTTTTAAGATGCATTAAGCAATTTCTGTTTTTTTATCTGATAGTAAAGAAACATAATAAATTATTAGTTCTTAGCCATCAGAGATGCGAGAAGTTGAAAAGATGTTTAACCTCAGACGCAGATCAATTCAAACCTATTTTGTAGGACAAAATCAGATATAACCCTGTATCTTTTTCTGAAAGAAAAATAAGATCTTTAGCCATTGTAGTAGTGAACAAGAATGAACCGAGAGGTTCCTAATTTAAAAAAAGGGTTTAGTTTTGCTCTTTTAATTATTAGATAATACTCTTTAACTCCTTTCTTGGTCCAATTATATGTATACACACGTGTACAAACAAATGTGCAATTTATGTTCTTTCCCTTTGTATATATCAATACTTATTGACAGTTATTGGCTAAAAATTAGTGCAAATGAAAGCCTAAAATGTGAAGTATGTGTAAGATCTGTTTTTAAGCTGATTTTGCAAATGATATGATTCATTTAATCTCTATTTTGTTCTCAAGGATATTTCCTGCCTTTGGAACATGAAATGCTTGTTCTATCCACACTTTGCATCATTTTGTAGGTATTTTTACATCGGTCCACACCTCAAACTGATTGTTGCTCTGGACTTAGGACAGAATAATCTGTCAAAAGTGGTTCTTGGCTGCCGGGGCAGGCTTTGGACAATGCCTTTGACCTTGCTTTGGACAATGCTTTCTCTCCTGGAAGTTAGTAAATAGTGTCTATCTATAGAGACAGCGAAAGAGAATTCTCTCTGTTTTGTTTATGAGTTCTAATTTTAATCATTTATCCTTAAAATTAAATACTTTGGCACCAGTAAGCCATATAATGGATGAGTCAGTACAAGATTTTAGATATGATCTTTAGTTGATATATTTGTTTTATGTAGATTATATTTACTTAATCAGTTCTCGATTACTATATATATATATGAGTTTCCATGTCTTTAATTTGAAGCAAAGTATTTCCGTTTGGAATTAGTTCTTTACTTCACTGGAACTGTCCACTCAGAAATTTTATTCCTCTGAATTAAATGCCTACCATTTTTTCCCTATTTATTACTGTGGTTATTGATTAGAAGTTACAGAACACATTTTTTATATAGTATTTTATTCACTCGTTTGTGTTTTTAATCTCAATATGCTCATGGTGTGTTTTAATTCTTAATATTTCGGCTTTCCTGTAGTTAACATCCAAGACAGTTGGGGAAACAATAATTTTGGTGGTGATGTAAGGTTATATTTGTAGACCAGTGATTGTACATATTTTCATATAATTTGACAAAAGCTTAATGTATGTCTTTTTTTCCATTTTTAGAAAGATGGACCTATTACTAAAACACCTTAATTTGCTTCATATGCATCAACAAATAAAAATTATACTAAAATTATGATGTCCTAGTCATTTTCACTTTTACTAAGGATATTTAGCCATTTTTGTCCTTTTCAAAGTTCTGTTTGTCATGAGAAAGATACTATTTGGATTTTAGGTGCTTCCTCTTTATAGAGCTGTATAGGCGAATTATAGGAACATTGCCACCTTACCCCCTTCTTTTTTCTGCTGCAAATGCTGTGTGTAGTACCCATAGCCTTGATGGAAGCCACTCTTCATATTGTTACTGGTTTTAAACTAGATCTAGGGCCTCATTATTTAAAAATATCAGTGAAACAAAATTTCTCCCTTAAGCAAAAAACTCACTAAGAACAATGCTTGTTATTAAGTTGCCTTTGCTCTTAACTTTGTTTTCTTTAAGTAGGAAAAAACGTAACTGATATCTCTGTGGTATTTCTGTATGTTTTAGCATGACAATCAGCATTAATTTTCACTTGGTTAATAAGGATATTAGTGTGTTTTTTTAAACCTCTTTTTACCTGTCAATTCGGTTCATTTAAAGGTAAGTCAAACTGAATTTGCCTTAAATTTCCGCAAGTGGGAAATCTTAAGAGTGGCATCAAACATTGTTCAGCAACAATTTTTTGGTTACACATTGGCCCCAAACCTTGGAACCATTCTTAACATTGGCCCCAAACCTTGGCAGAGATGCATCTTGTATCTGTTATCTGGGGAAGGGCATAGGGAGGAGAGTGTGAAAACAGAAATCTAAAACAGACTGAAAAAATGTTATGGTGGACCAAAGAACATTTTGCAAACCAAATCAGTTTTTCTTTTTCTTTTTTGTATTGAATTAGTTCACACGTTGCAGTCAGATGATGCATCAGATAAAGGGGTTGGGCAGCACTGTTTTGGGTGGCCTGTCATTTTAGACTGCTGCTGTTGTAAGCCAGGCAATGTTTTCTTTTCCTTGAAATACACCTGGTGAGTAGCTCTTGGGGTGACTGAAAAGTTTGTGTATTCTGCCTGCTCAAGCTGCATTCTTAACCAAGATGAAGGACAGGAATAATCATGTTGAACCACAGATTTTCAGGAGCGGGTATTTTAATCAGATAATTGGTAAGGAGGCGGTAACAATGCTAGGTAAGAGTATTTTTGTACAACAGTGACCTGCAACTTTATGCAGAGAACTGCCTACATGTTTGGAATATTTTTGCTAACCCTTGTTATTACCTGCAGAGGGAGCTTGTATATGACATAAAATAATCAAGGCAGTATAAATTGGTAATATCTCATTTGAATATTACGTTTTATTAACATACTTCTTATTTTTGTTTTGAGAAAAATTATTCTAAGAAAAGTCAAGCATTTGGGGATTAGTCAATTATAGTGATATCCAACATACCAAATGCTAGGTATTCATAATTTCCTGTATTCACAAATTAATAGATGTGGTTTTTACTTTTTTCTTAATTAGTAAAAACTTGAAATATAAGGGAGATAATCAGATTAATTTTGGATTCTGCCTTTTGTTCTTTTTTAATGATTAACTAAAGCTTTAGGAGGATGGTTGCAGAAACATGTCTTGTTTAAATATCTAATAATTGTGATAAGACAGATCCAAATTTTAAAGATAATTTTCCAGATTATGAAAAATACTATAAAATGATCGCTAAACAGTAAGTAGTAAATTATATTCCTCTACATTTAATTAATAGGTCAAATTATATGAGTTGCTTATGTTCTTTTCTAAAAATAAAAACGATCACTTTGGATTAATGGCTTTTGTACTAATAATGGACTAATCAGTGCAGTGACGCTTAAACAGGGAAACTACCGGTAAGGACAATATTAAATAGTTTAGAAAACTGCTGACTAACTTGGAAAAAAATGAATGCAAGAAAGATACTACTTATAATAGCTGAATTCTATTTATGAATGCCATGTCAACTAAATTTCTAAGAAATTATAAGCTGTATACTCAGAAATACTTGAGAATTTTGTCATAAGTGTTTTGATAATCAGGGAGATAAAAGCCTTTAGGGATATTTGAATCTTTTTAGTGAGCAAATGTTTTCACTTTGCGTGCATATACTTAATTGTGCTGGGAAACTTAAGGATAGACTATATTAAATTCTAATAAAAATGAATCTTTTTATTTTTACATTTTGGTATAGTAACGTCATTTCAGAAATTGCTTGTTGGGGGAAAAAAAGAAAATAAAAGGTTTTCCATCTATGCATCTATGAAAATAGATGTAGTAGTTCATTTTTTCCTTAGTTTACCAAGGAATGATATGACAAATAAAACCATTGTTTTGTATTTTAAAAGGCTTTGTTTCTTAATGAAATTTATTCTTGTGGACTTATTATTTTATTAGCTAATCTATGCTAATGGGAAAGTCAGATTGATATTGTTGCACAGAATGACCCCTAAATAAGGACACTTGTGTAATAAAGAGATTTATGGTACTGGCATGGGCTTTTATATAAATATTACCCTCTCAACAGGGTCATGTATTATCTTAACAGTCTATGCAGCATTTATGCAGAGCATTTCCATATCAGCATAAGAATGTTTGCAACAGCAATTACACTTCAATGGGATTATGATGGTATGTTTCACAAAAGTATATAAATGCTCCTTTTCCATAGAAGTGATAGGCACCTGTACTGCCAGCTTAACTTCATTGCCTTAATATGATAAGAAGAGATTTTTATCATTGGTGCTACATGTAAAAGGCACCAGAAAATGGAATCCAGCCTTATAGTTCATTACCCTTTTTCCTCAAATACCACACCTCCCTTCACAGTGAGGTAAGGGTTACTAGAGAATTCATTCCAGAATAATGTGACTTGAGGAACAGTAACTGTCACGTAGTTAGAGAATTCATTCCAGGGAAATCATTACTTGAGGAGGAACTGTCACATAGTGCATAACTTCTGTGAGGTTATTGGGAAGGCACAGTAAGGGTAAGTTCTACTTGTTCTCTCTTAAATTTAAAGGTAGACAGCTGAGTGGTTGGTAAAACTGAGATCTGAATTCATTGCAAAGAAAATGTGTTATTGAAAAGTTAATTAAATTATTGTTGTGAAAGTATTGTTATTAATTTGGGGATATTTATAACAAGTTATTGGCAATTGCTTTTTAGTTTAAAATAATCCTGACTTTGTAAGTTATCAAAGAAATTTTATTGGATATTCTTCAATTAAAAAATGTGAATTATGATATATCTGATCACTTGTATAGATGTTAAGAGTAAAATACATATGCATTCGTTCCTGCATTTACTTGAGCAGATTTTTAAAAAATGCTATATTATGAGTAGGATATAATATGAATAAGATTTCTCTAGATAAGGGTAATATGTGTTATGAATATAGATTTGAAATAATATTTTTAATATAAATTTTATAAAAATGAAGTTCCTATTTAAAAAATATATTTTATACTCTTTGAACCAAGAGTCAAATATTTTAACATGTTCACATTTTAAATGAAAGTTAACAAAACATGTAACTAAAAAACATTTAAAAAATACCAGGATTTAAAAACTAATGTTAATTATAAAAATAGATAAATAATATTAGGGGAGCTTTTTTTTTTTTTCTCTTTATGTGTTTCAAAGACATTCCTATATGTCTTTTTGACTTCTTTAAACTAAAACCTAACAAAGGTTTAAAGACTCCTTTTTTATGTACATTTTAGTATGATATTGTGGCATTCACACGATGGTGGTACATTTAGTTCCAAGCTGCACTGAAGAGTGAATAAATTTCTGTTTGTTTTAAAAAAGAATAAATTATAAGCTATCACAAATTTTCTCTATAATTTACATATAACTGTATTACCTTTATATAAAAGCAAATACCATAACTCAGAAATATCGGAAATTGAAACTAAAAATACTGCTGCTTTCTATGTATGGATAATTTTACCCCATATTTGTCTGGTTTCTATATTTTAATATAAGTATGATTAGTAACACTGCTTTTTTGGATTTCTATTTAAGAAGGGAAAAAATTATTAAATTTTTGTGCAATGTTTTTTAAGAATTTAATGCTTGTTAAATCAGATTATTGATTTAAAACTCATTTTTTGTTTGTTTTTTTAACTATATTTTATTGATTTCAGAGAAAAAAGGAGAGGCGGAGAGACAGAAACATCAATGATCAGAATCATTGGTAGGCTGCCTCCTGCACAACCCACGTTGGGGATTGAACCTGCAACCCAGGCATGTGCCCTGGTCAGGAGTCACCATGGCCTTCTGGTTCATAGGTTGACGCTCAACCACTAAGCCATGCTGGCTGGGCAAAAAGCATTTTTGTTTAGACCAAATATAAGTCAAAGTAGAGTGGTAGTTGTTATTACTTGTATCAGAGGCCCTAAATCAAAAGTTAGCTTAGGTTCAAGTTAGTTTAGTCCAGCATTTTACTACTGGTCAGAGCATCATAACAGATGCTTTATCTCTTAGTAGTAATTACTGACCTGCAATAGTTATTGGCAAATGCAAATATTAATACCTGGACATTTGAAATTATTTGAATTATACTTCAAGAAAATTTATGTTTTAGCTCTTTGCCATATGGGATTCAGATAAGAGCTGCAAAAAATTAAGGTATTTAAGAATATATTCTAAAAGCACTTTTCTGTCTTTGTGTTCTTTGTAAGAATTTGGGGTTGATCATGCTTGTAAAATACTTTGTAAAATTATAGTGACAGAATTATCTTGAACTTGCTGATTAAACATAACTTTGCCTATTTTAATGCAGATATTAGTCTTTCACACCTCCATGTGTTTTTTATTTTTCACTAATTTCCTTATATTGTGTTACTAATATGTTAGGAAGTCAATAAATTCTCCTGACATTTCAGCCTAGGAAACTATAATTGGCTTCATCAAAAGAGATTACATCTTTTAAAACAATTATTAGTCTGTTAATAATATTGTGTGAGTAAAGAATCCAGGAACAAATCGTATCTTAGAATTCACATTTTCTAAAGTTACACTTTTCAAAAACATTTAGAATTAATTCTTAATAGTTTAAGAACATTCCTAAAAAAATTGGAGAATAAGAATTAGAGCTCGTTAGAACAATACTAAATTGAATAGCCTGTAATATAACTATTGCTTAAGTATTTTAAAGATATTGAGAACCCTGTAGATTACACATACTGATAGCTCATTTCTCTGTATTGCCTGTTAATTCTGTGAAAACCAAGAGGATCAATATACAAGGTTGCAATTAAATCACAATGTTAACTTTTAATTGAAAATAAACTAAAATAAAGCTTTAATTTGTTGGCTTACTGTATTTAAATTGATTTTACCTGTTTACAAAGAATGCCATCACAAACTCATGTATTTATAAAATTGATAATATCAGATGCTTTTTGAGGTTCTTAACACCTTTTCAGTATCTTTAAGTTGTTTTAATATTTTTGGTATGTCTTCTGATAGAATGTTTTAATGATTTGAAGTTACTCATTTCTGAATTGCTGGCTGAGGCCTTATTTCTCTTTTTTTAAAAAAAGAATTAAGTCACATTTTTTATTTTACTTATTAACTAAGCTGCTGTTTGACTTCCTAAAAAGAGCCAATATATAAATTTAAGGATTAGTATTGATGTATAGGTTTTTCATTGAGTGTGCAGTTATATGGTGGTGGTCTTCAGAGTGTTTCTATATGACCTAATATATATTATTATCCCTCCATAATTTAAAAAAGGGATATTTGCCATACCTTCATGTTTGGCATTATTCAACTCTTATAGAAGATATTTTTAATGTTTAGCTTAACAATCAATTATTCATCTTAATGTGGGTGATCTTTTTATACTTGCATACTCTTATTTAACCTAAAACCCAGAAACTTTATTTCATGTACTTTTTTTCTCAAGTAAAATATAGGAGTTTTTCATTGAAACATCTTAAATGACAGATTGAGGAATGTATGTATACTGCTATCCTATAATTAAATTTGTGCTATGAATAAAATGATTTTTAGAAGAAAAAGCTAGTTTGTTTATAAAAATACATGGGCAACTACATAGCACAATTTATGCCTGTGATTGGCCTGTCATCCTACTTGATTTAGATTTGTTTCAATGAAAATATGGTAAGGCAAATATATGTATTAGTTCTTGGCCGGGATTCATTATCTTGATTTCAGTTTTCTGACTGAAAATTAGGTTCTGTTACCTAAACTTGTAAATATTGTATAATATGTAAGACTTAAGAATCTATTGATTTTCTCTCCTTATCTCCTTTTCTATTAGAATCTAAAACTTAAACTTTTTAATTTGTTGACATTAATTTCTCTTTATTGCATAAAAGATAGTTTAAAAAAGTACAAAGTACTAGTATATGCAACCATGTATAAGGATTGGCTTGTAGATAGGGAAATATAACATGTATTAATACATATAATAATTAATTGAAGCTGTTGGAAAGTCAAACTAAAACTATTAGGAAGGATTCCAGGAAATAGTATATAAACTTGGCTAGTTACATTTTTTATTAACACTGCTTATAAAGGTTAACTTTGGAGAGTATCACAACTATACTATGAATTTTTAAAGCTCTGCTTAATCTGTTTGAACATTAATTCCTTATTAAAGCTTCAATATTACATCATTTTAATATGCAGTCAGAAAATGATGAAACTTAAGTGTTTAATATCCAGGTTAAAATATTTTTAAATTACCTATCATGCTGGTATAGAAACAGCTTTAAAGATAGCACTTCCGTCCATTTGTTTTGTTGCAAGATTTATGGATAAATTGAAAAATATTTTAACAATTCAGTGGAAATTAGAAGCTCTCTATCTTTAGTAGTAAACTTTATACGCACTTTAAGTTTTATTGATTCTACAAAAACATAGCAGATAAAGAATTGAACAATAAATCTAGAACAGCACAGTTTTGGGTTTAAAAATATGTATATATATTATAAATCTTAAAAATTGAAAGTTCTTAGTTCTAAATATAATAATCAGAATTTTGTATTTGTCTTTCATAACATAGTGCAAATAACTATTGGCGTATTTGGTTGTATAGCTAAAAGGCAGAGGTTTCCATCTTTGGATTTAACTTATATTCAAGTTTGTATTAATCTAGCTGAAACTCCTTAAGCCAACTTTCTTTTATTGGGAATTTATAAGGTACAACTTAGACCAAAAAGATGTATTTGAATGAATTAAATCTCAATTTTTGGCAGCCTTGTCACCTTTCTATGTTGGGCAACTTAGTGTTTTCTTAAGGCGAAAAGTTAACCACCAAGGCAGAGCGATTCAGTTTTTACCATTATCCTGCATCTCATTCCCAGTTTGAATAAATTAAACTGTATTAAGGTGCACGGTACAGGAGAATTTTTACTATGTAAAAGAATTTTTTGAGAGTCCAATTAAATTAAAAGTCATACCCAAATTATCTTTTGAAAAATCTGTTATTTCATATGTGGGTATGTTCTCTTAAAGTACATTATGTTTCTGTAGTTCAGAGCAGCCATTCCCAACCATGTCACATATGTCTAAGTGACAGGTGAGGGCTTGGATGCACTTTACTAATTCACAGTATTTATATGCTTTGAGTTTTACTTTCATGCTGTTACTTTTTGGTTTCCTACAATGCCACAAAAGGTTATTATGGCAGCACAGGTGGTTTTTAAAAAGTGACAGAACTTTCAGCACCAAGTTTGCCCAAAATTGCCAGACCAAAAAAGTATGTGCTTGCTTGCATTGGTCCTAAAGTCTGTATTTTTATAAAAATATATTTTATTGATTTTTTTACAGAGAGGAAGGGAGAGGGATAGAGAGTTAGAAACATCGATGAGAGAGAAACATCGATCAGCTGTCCCCTGCACACTCCCTACTGGGGATGTGCCCGCAACCAAGGTACATGCCCTTGGCCGGCATCGAACCTGAGACCCTTGAGTCCGCAGGCCGACACTCTATCCACTGAGCCAAACCGGTTAGGGCTAAAGTCTGTATTTTTAAATATTGATTGTGTTTTACGCTTCACAAGAATAGTTTTATCTATAAGCACAGTTCCTGTAGTTGTTCATAACTTCTGGGCTTTCATTCTAGTCATTTTAGATTAACAGCCATTTATTAAGGCCCTCCCTGGAGAAATGTACTGTCTAGGGACTCTGCTTTCTAGGTATTTATAATCTCATGGGGGAACAGACATATCCACAAATAATTTTAATATAAGGGGTACTATAATATGCCATGAACTGTAGAGGAAGGGCTGTGGAAATATATGGTCGATGGGATGAATTCAAACGAGTAATATGGAAAAAAGAGACCCCATTTATGTAGACATGAAAGCAGAGGAGAATTTTGTCAGATAAAGGCTTTTTGAGGAGGAAGACAGGACAGAGGTAAAGACACTGGAAAACAAAGGCAAAAAGGGGGTGTCTTAAGAGAATGTATGCAAGGTAGGAATTGCACAGGAAGTGGAAGGAGATGAAACTGGTATTTCTGTGCGAATCACTTTGGGATATGCTAGTAAAGAGCCTAATCTCCTAAGATTATATTTTAATAAGTAGGCCATAAAAGATGTTTATTGAGAAAGTGTTATATTTAATTGCTCACTCTTAAGGTGGTGTAGCCAATGAACTGGAGTGGGGAAAATCTGGAGGGAATAGAAACCTAGTTATGAGGCCTGGATGACAGTCTAGGTGAGAGGCTATGGCAGTAAACAGGTGGGAAAGTTTTATTACAATGATGGGATAGGATTTAGTGATTGATTGAATGTGGGCTAGAGAAGAGCTAGGAATGAAAGCCTAGGTTCCAGAAAAGTCATTCATTCCTGCCATTTGTCTGTTTGAAAGCATGGGAGAAGGAGGGAATGAGCCTATTTTTCTGACAATACTTTGAGGTGCATGCATTACACCAAAAGAAGACCAGCTGTACCCAAAATTGCTTCATGTATACTTTGTAATGTGGTATTTGTGAAAAAAATATAATTTTGCTCCCTTTATAGATATTTCTGAAAATATTCTGCATATGTTTAAATGGCCTGTTTTTTCAAGTGAAAAAATGTATTATGTGGGTTTAAGATTATATGACTTAGGTTTTTGGTTTGTTTATTTGTATTTTATCTGAAGTCTCTATAAGATAAGCAAGACTATAAATGTCAGTTACTATAATCTGGGTAGAGAGAAATCTTTATTTTTTGTGGAAGACTACCTTTGTCACGATTAGGCCTTTTGAGATATTTTATTTGTTCAGGATCATTTTAGTAACATTCTTAGTAGCTCTTGAACCAACTAATTTGATATTCTTAGGTTTCCTTAGAGACCAGCCTGCCTCTTTTCGGAAAGCTTAGGAGTTGCTGTGCCATCAAAGACTAAAAAAAATTGCAATTTATGGTGGCTTTCTCTCTTGTTATCATGAATTTATATATTTATTCTGTTGGTATATAGGAAATTTCCCAGCTACATATTGTTCATTATAAGAACAATGAAATCATTTTTTCAATAGCTTTTCAGTTCTTTAGACTCAGCAATAACTTTTGGGTATTATAGCTGATCTTTTGTATCTAGTTAATTATGGGTGACAAGGCTGAAGAACAACTAAAAGCCCCTATCAGCACCTATCACCTACGCTGATTAACTCAGAGCAGGCTCTCAGTATATTTTTAAATAAACAGTTATTGTTGGTAATAAAGATTACAATAACTTTTGCTAGAATCCAACCAATTTCAGATTCCTCTCGTAGATGCAGGAATGATAAAGGTAATAAATAAAAGAGTTAGTACTGGTATTTCTGTGCTAATCCAAAAGTATTCTTGCTTCCATATAATAGAGAAAATTTGTGTGATGTAGTTATCATACTGCTTAATAGAGCTTAATAGAAAGTTCTCAGTAAATGCTTATTATTATCATTGATGTGGATTACATTTGGTTCACATTGTTTTAGATATTTAAGCGGAACATGTCGTTGGGCATATCCATTTTCAATCTAGACAGTTTCATTTTTTCTCTAATTTTTGTGTGGGTATTCTTCCTCCTGTTCTCAATTATGCTAAGGGTTTTCTATTTTTTTTTTTATTACATGGTTTTCTAGTATTGTTGCTATCTCTTTTAGATGATAAAGCAGTAACTGATGTAACTGGCCTTTGTCAGAATGGATGCTCTGATATTGAAAACAGGAAGCGTTGATGTGTACCCATGCACCAGAAACTATCAGCACTTTTTGCTTCCACTTATACTATGTGATTAAGTAAAAAGGATTGTTTTCCTTTTATAATATGATGCCTGAGTGAATTACCATAAGGAAGGCATGCAAGTAGGATTCATTTTTCTTTGTAGTTCCTCTCCCTCACCTACAATCACAACTCCGTATCCTTGTTCCCAAGTCATCCCAAAGAATAGGATCCTCTCATGTATTGCCAGCTTTAAAAGGAGGTAGTTGACGAAACTGTCAGCACATGCCCTGGTATGAAGGCTGACTTCTTTTTTCTCCTGGTGGCTCAGTCATGCTGCAGGCATAGATTAGCATAAGGTAATCAACATGAAATAAAGGGAGAGTATCTAAATGTGGCTATTGATACTGTAGTGCGGATTTTACTTTATTTAGTTGGTTAAGGAAACCATGAAAATACAGTAGAAATGTTTAAAGACATGTATCGTATGATCTCACTAATATATGGAATCTAATGAGCAGAGTAAACTGACAAACAAAATAGAACCGGAGGCATGGATACATGGAACAGACTGACAGCTGTCAGAGGGGGAGGGAGGTGGAGGTACTTGATATAAGAAGGTGAAAACATTAGCCAAAGAACATATATATATAGCCCCTGGATACAGACAAGAGTGTGATAAAGGCCAAGGGGGTTGGGGCTGGATGGAGGTGGACAAAGTGGAGAAAAGTGGGGGACATTTGTAATAGTGTCAACAATTAAAAAAACACCAATTAAAAATACATTTTAATGGTCATAAGAAAAATGTGTAAAGAAGAGTTTCGATAAAAGATTTTAACAAATACATGGTGTAACCATTTAGTCACTTAGCAAATTGAAACAATAGCATTTAATATCTCATATAAACTTTTAGCAAAGGTGGCACAAAATCCCAGACCTTTTCTGGTATGCAAGGAGCCATTCTTCAGTGGTAATTAGATATCACACGTGGATTATCTTTACCTTTATTTAAGAAATGATAGTTTTCTTCGGGAGGTGAAGGTGGTTATTTGCCTTCTAAAATGTCTTTTAGCGACATACTGAAATGTGATTAAAATCTCATTGTGTTCTTGCATTCACAGTGGAAGACTACTGTAAATTGCATTGTATGAAACTGAACAGTAACTATGGCTTGATTTAAAGTATTAATAAAATCTAAATCTGTACATTCTAGCTTTAGGATTTCAAGATTTTAATTTAGTGAAATGCCAGAACATTTTCTTGCATTTAGTTTGACAGGTGTTATGTGCAAAGTGTGTATTCCTAAATTAGGAGAGACATATATATCATACCATTTACAGAGTCTAATTATTAAAACCTGTTAAATTTCATACTTAATATTCAGATATCTTTCTGCAAACAAGCTGCTTAGTCTTATTGTCAATGTTCTTTAATTCGTATATCAAAGTTGATTAAATTGCAAATGCTGGTCTGAGGAAAGGTGGAGTTAGGATTTTGAAGTAGCCATGATTTTCCAACAGCCTCAGTAAGTCATAAATGCTAAAAAAGAAAAAAAAAGCATCAAACTAATGTCCCATGCATTATATTATAGGCAATATCAGATGGCTGAAGTTTAGCCCCCAGTGTGAAATTTACTTTTTTTTTCATAATAGAGGTGAGACCTAAGCCCAAGATTAGCATTGGAGTGCTAATGTCAGTCCCATAATTTTGGAGAAGAAAAGAAGTGTGGATTTTAATTTTTTACTCTTTGTTCTGAATGGTGATAAAAGTGTATTGTACCCACATGTTACTCTCTATTTAAAAATTTTCACTTTTAGGAGGAATTATACTATCGGAAATAGTATTTTCACAAATTCAGAATATTGCTAGGAAGATGTGTGGATGTGGAAACCTACCTTGGCAAAAATCTTTGCTATAGGTGGTGAACACTCAATATAATATACAGATGATGTGTTAGGTAGAATTGTACACCTGAAACCTATATAACATTATTAACCAATGTTGCCCTAATAAACTCAATAAAAATATCTTGAATTTTTAGTGTACTTTGAAAATAAATGTCAATTTCTCTTTAATCAGTTTTCCCAATCCTGTTTTTATTTAAAAGCAAATTTATTAGGTTTATAGTTTTGTATAATTTCACATTTTGTAATACTTTAAAACATCTTACATTATTTTCAATTATAAATTTTTTTGCAGACAGTATTACATTTTCAAGTATTTGGAAGCAAAACTTGGGTTGCAGGCTCATTTTCTCCACTAACTGTGGACCCTTTCATTTCCTCACTCTTATAATGAGGAGGCTCAGTGGTTTTTGAAACTCTCTCTTGAGGGTGATATTTTTGACTTCTGTAAATAATAAAATGATAATGTATTTTATGCCAAACTGATAAACTTTCTGAAAAAGTCATTTTTATTTTGTGTTTTAAATTGGCATTCCTCAATATTTAATCAAACACTTGATTAAGAAATAGTCCCAAATAAGAAAACAAAATCTGTGCAAGTCCTATTTTAGGAGATCTCTAAGTTTGTTCCAGTTTTAAAAAAAACGATGTTTCAGTTTTACACGTCAGTTTCTCAATTCTGTTCACTATACCCTTTCCATTATTCTTGTTGGCTACTTTGCATAGTTCAGCTTATTCATTCACCCCTTCTTCTCTCTGCTCTCCTTATTTACCAGCCTTCCTTCCTGTTTGTTAAAAACATTGCTTAGGTTATTTGCCAGGCATGCAATGGTGCCTGATACTGCGGTTACAGATGT
Source organism: Myotis lucifugus (assembly GCF_000147115.1). NCBI lineage: Eukaryota > Metazoa > Chordata > Mammalia > Chiroptera > Vespertilionidae > Myotis > Myotis lucifugus. The sequence goes on from NW_005871073.1 coordinate 7,441,261, forward strand.
GAAAGCCATGGGTTCTATTTTCAGTTACCTAACAATAATTTGAAAATGACACTTCCAATACTGTTTGATAGTGGTAGGCACACTGTACTTTGGAACAATGGCAGTGGGTGTGGTGGATATTAGGGAAGGGAAGGGAGTTAGTTGAGTGATGGGTCAAGGAACAAGTGGTAGAGGGGATTTCAGGCAGAAGCAGCAGCAGGAAAGGTACAGAGGTGAAGGTAAGCCTCTTATGGTCCCCAAATCGAAGTAACTTAAAAGAGGAAGAACAGGAAATAAAGGATGGTCATTCTCAAACTTGCTTTAAAAAAAATCCATTAAAAGTTATAATCTCCAAAAATTTGGTTGATGTGTTGTATATTTATTAATCTCCAGGAAGTGACAATATTCATCAGAATCAACATTGAAGTGAAGAGCAAAAGTCACGGTCCTTATGGAGCACGTACTCTCTTAATCACATTAAAGTAATTTGTGAAGTTATTTGTGCCCTTGGCTCATTTCCTTATCTTCTACATCCTTGTGTGGCTTGTCATACCAGCCTCAGTGCCTTGAACAAAGTATGTATCCTGGAAATTTTTTTTTTTTGTTTGGTGTCAAGAGATAAATATTGAAAACTCTGACAGACAAGATATTAAAGATAGTTTAAAAGCTTAGTTGAAGAGGAGGAGTCATAAGAAACCCCAATATCAACTATCACACAAATGATACAAGTAAATGACCATAGGAATCCAAACAGGGAGAGGGTTGCGTGCCCCCCCGCCCCCGGCTCCTGCAGTTGGCAGTGGTCAGGTTGGCTTCTTTATGGCATGGGTGGTTTTTAAGCCTATCAAGGCTCTTGATAGGTGGAAAAGAGGGAAATGTTTTCCATATGGTTAAAAAACAACCTGGATTAAAAGTTAATTTGAAAGGCATATTCAGAATTACCAAGCAAATAAGTTGGACAGAAGCAGAGGGTTGCATTACATACTTTTGAAGTTGGATCTGTTTGGATTCTTTTCCCAGTTTTACTTTTTGCCACATTTTTAAAACTTTTTCCATGTACCACTGCCCCTCCAGCTCCCTCCCACCCTGTTGTAATTTCCCTATTCTTAAAATAGAGGCACTGCATTTGCTGCGATAATTACAGTGAGATCATAATAAATGTATTTATGGGAAAATTTTAAAATCAGCAGTTCAGAGATCTGCCCTTTTCAACTCACAACCCCAAGTGTTTTCTTTGTCTTGCATATAAAGTGATCTCTAGGATTGGTTCCAGTTTTACACATTTTTATGGTTTAGAGTAAAATTAGGAAGATTAGTCTAATGGAGGTTGGCAGGCTGGATGGAGGGTGAGAAATCAGCCATGAGATTTTTGCAGAAGTTTAGAGAGAGATTAGGGCAGAGGGAATGAAAGGAATGAGAGGGGATTAAGACATTTCCGAGAAAAAGTCAATAGAACAGTGAGTGAATTTATGCCACTTTAAAATGAAGTACTTTTATATTAACAGAACTATATTTTACCGATACTTACAATAAATAATGCTCCAGAGGATTTTTGGTTTTAAAAAGTATTGGAGGCTGAGCTAATTTCATTTATGTGTGTATATATCTCCATGTACACTGGTACACATTTAGTAAGTGTGGTTCAAAGAAAATCTGTTACTTTATAGTGGATGCGATTTTTTTTTTTTACCATTTCCCACTAAATGTATTTCTTGATTATTGTAAGTCACCAATTGAATGACACATACACATCTATATGTGTATATATATATTTAATTCATACTTAATAAGTATATTGGTCTAAAAGGTTTTTTAGGAGACTAATAGTAGAGTAGAGGCTTCTTTAAAACATATGACTATATAAAACATTATTAATGTTAACAGATGTTGCACTTTAATCCTCTAGAATGATTGTTTGGTACCAGCAGGAGATTTATTAAGCCTGAATTGTGTGAAATTGTGTGTGCATAAGCTGCTATTTAGATTGTAAAAATGCTATTGAAAACTGTTAAAAAGTTTTAGCTATAATTGGCAGAGAAGTATTAACTGTGCTGAAACAAGGATGTGTTTATGGTTGGCCCATGTGCTTTACCCTTTTTATCATTTATCTTCTTGTATTAATGTCACTGAATTATTAATTCATGAGCAGGGCGGGAGAGAGAGGAGTGTGAAGGCACCATTTAAATATGTGTGGCAAATCTATCCTTATCGCTAGAGACATGAAAAAAAGTCATTTTGTATTATCTGTAAAATGGAAAGGACATTTTAAAATTTCATTTACTGTAATCCACTTTCAGTAAAACACCTAGATTATTGCTCCCATAATATAATGCTCTTATTAAAAATTTGTAACCTCCTCCACTCTTTTGTCTTATATGTAAAATTGATAGAAAAGTTTAGCCTTCATGTATTTTAATGTGATAACTATTAATTGTAGCTTAGAAATGTTATTCTATGGTATGTTACAGCCTGACTTCAATTTTAAGAAACATTAGATTGTAGATAATAAAAATATTTACTGTAATAGTAGCAAAGTATTTTGATTGGGTAGAGCCTAGATACAGGGAATTGTAAAGCTCTAGAAATACTTTTTGTTCCAAAAGAAATGTGTTCATTTATTGTGACTTCATAGTTTTTTGGAATAAGGTAGGCGGTTTGGCCTTGTAGGATTTTTAGCATTATAGAGCCAGTGAACAGATTAGAAGTCAGCAGTTTCCCGTTGCATACAATGTGGAACCGGGATATATCCAGTATTTCATATGGGTGAGTAGCAGTGGTGACAGATATTTCAGGAGTTTGAAGCCACTTTTACCAACAGCTATTTGAAACCATCATACTAATGCTAGAGTGCCTCAGGGAGTCTTGTCCAAACCCCATTACTTTTCAGTCTCCCATTACTGACTGTTTTGATTGGGTTTACATTCTCTCCTGCCAAACTACGGAGTAAGATAGGTTACTGTGGCAATGTCCTTTATTTTCTTTTCTGGAGTTTCTCCCCAAACACTGTAAGCTGTACGTATGGCTCTGTTACACACACACACACTGAAACACTAATTTGTTTTGGTCAGTATAATGCTGCTTTGTTTTATTTTTCTCATTTCAGTATGGTTAATTTCCCTTTACATTAACATTTAAATTAATTTCTTACAATAACAAGTCAGAGTTGGTTTGGCTTCTTTGGCAGACATTGATAGTTACTGGTCAGTTCATTACTTGACTGAACTGCATTCAATCCTCTTTATGTTGTGCCTGTTCATGTATAGAAAGGGTTGGCAAACCGTGGCTGGCCGGCTATTGGTATAGTGAGGTTCATTGGCACATAGCCATGCTCATGCATTACCCAGTGTCTGTGGCAGTTTTCACGCCACAATGGCAGAGTTGTACAGTTGTGACAGACAGAGACTGTATAGTCCGTAAAATATTTACTATCTGGATGGTTATAGGAAGAGTTTACTGATCTCTGCCCTATAATATCAGCCTATATAATTCCTTCTAATCTCTCCACACATAATGGAATACTATTAATAGTTTTTAACTTGAGTGATTTGAAGAGTCACTGGTTAATATCATTGGTAGTTATTTTTATTAAGTACAGATTTTTTTGGCTTTTCTTTATATGTGGAATAGCGACAGTGGATATATCTTCCTCTGTTGTTTGAATTGGAAAACTTTTAAAAATTGTGGAAATTTTGCAAAGAATACATTAGTCTTTTACCAATTAAGAGAGTCTTGGCAAGTAATTCAAGTTTTTCTCAGCTTTTTAATAACCTACCTCTCTTTTTATTAAATATCAGTGTTTAATTACTACTCTGATGTTACTTGAAATTTTAATAGAGGTTATAAAATTATATTGTAAAGTTGAAAACCCATTTTCTAGAAACCACATACCTCTTCTACTCCATGGTTTAGTTAAGAAGCAATAACATATAAAATGATATATTTTAATGAACTAAAGTTTTTTAAATTTTTTATTTATAACAGCCATTCAGAATATTTATTACAGTTTATTACTGTTTCTTATAGTGTGTCCATGAATATTTCTCTTGCCTTCCCATCTGAGCCTCCTAATAATGCTCTTTAGAGAAATCAGCCAGACCAAACCAACCACACAGAATCTCAGTGTGACACTGGAAGTAGAATTTGCTCTGTTCATTCGTCTAGACCAGTGATGGCGAACCTTTTGAGCTCGGCGTGTCAGCATTTTGAAAAACCCTAACTTAACTCTGGTGCCGTGTCACATATAGAAATTTTTTGATATTTGCAACCATAGTAAAACAAAGATTTATATTTTTGGTATTTTATATATTTAAATGCCATTTAACAAAGAAAAATCAACCAAAAAAATGAGTTTGCGTGTCACCTCTGACACGCGTGTCATAGATTCGTCATCACTGGTCTAGACCATAACTTTATTTCTAATGTTGAGGATTAAGTTAATTTTCAGAAAGAATTGATTATCCCTCTTCTCTACAACTTAATAAAATGCTGTGATACTGAGTTTTTCTTGTAGATGCAGTTATATAGGGTGTCTCCAAAAATGTATACCCACTTTAACAGCTGATAACTCATTTAATTTTTACTCCTTTCAGGTTTAACTGATTTGAAATAATGGGTAAATCCAGACTAAGCTTTGAACAAAGAAAAAGTGCCTATACGTTTTTTGAGGACAGCCTGTATACGGTATGGAACATAGGCCTTGATGCAGAATGATTTGGCTAAGGGTAGGAATTTGCTCTTTCTGGAAGAAGGCCTGGCCGGATGTCATCCTGCTTTTGATCATGTGCTGTTTATCCACAAAGTCAGAATGTGAAATATGTGAGCTGCATAAGTCTCAGGTTATTATATTATGGCTACCAAGCTAATGATTTGTAAGTAGGTTTTTAAAAAAGTTCTTTGAAATGGCAACTTTTTGAGATGTAATTTTTAAAATGGAATTATTAGAATAATTTGAGACATTTTGATAGAAGAGATAAGTTCGTAGTGAGACATATTGCAGCAGCCTCTAAAAATCTTCCTTAAGCTTACTTAGATGGAATCAGGACCATAAACCTAAAATTGGAATAATTGGGAAAATAATGGAATACTAGATTTCTTGTGTATTTCTACCCAAGGATATAGTTGTTGAACTTTAGGCCTAGATGTTTATGAATGTCCAGCCTTCACAGTGGTAGGATAAGCCGGTACTCTAGAGTGTGCTCCTGATCTCAGTCTTGGGCTCTTTTCATCAAGATGGTTGATCTCAGTACACATTTCAAGGGAAACACAGGTCTAGAAACCACTTTTATTTCTCTTTTCTCATTATTTTGTTATACATGTATTACCATTAAGTTTTGGGGAGTTTAGCAATTATTAATTTATATTTTGGGTCTTGGTAATTTTCTTGGTTTAATTCTTAGAAGATTATTCACCTTCTGAAGGTGACAATTATTTTAATCTGTTTCATAATCCTTTAGAACGTAACAGGACCAATATATATATGGTGAAAATAATAAATAAGTAATACACTTACCAGAACTCAATATAAATACCTAGAATGTAATCATTAGATATTCATTGACTTAAGCTGACATACATGCAATTATAGTGTTAATATTATCTACTTCATTGTAGAAGTTAGAATTGCAAGTTTAGATGACATTATATATTGACATAGTTTGCAAATGAGTTGTATCATTTGATTACAAAAGGCAATGTGCTATATACTTAAAATTTTCTTCAACTTCTTACTGTGTTATTTGTTGGTTAATTTTCATATTTATTTTTGAGATCATTTGACATATTTTACGCAGGTTACCTCATTATGTCTAAGAAACCTCTGGTGACCATCTTGATGATCTAATATATACAACAAATCCTGGGTCATTATTATTTCACTTAGTGGTTATAGAGACCAAGAGGGAATCTGAGTATTGATTCAGGGAATGATTACTAACAATGATGTATGAACAAAGGATTTAGTACAGTGAGCCAAACATAGGATTACATCTCATGAACAACATTGCATTTTTTTTTAATTTGCCTGACCAATGATTAGTTCAGCCAATGAGGTGAAATAAATTATTAGGACCCAGGGGTAGGGAACCTTTTTTTCTGCCAAGGGCCATTTGGGTATTTCTGACATCATTCACGGGCCATACAAAATTATCAACTTAAAAATTAACCTGCTATATTTGGTCAAACATTTAATTAATTCACCCCTAATGTCTTGGCAGAACCAGACCAAATGATTTCAAGGGCCTTATATGACCTATGGACCTGATATTCCCCACCCCTGGAGTTGAAAGTTCTTGGCTTATTAAGGCTTTTTTTTTTCCTTGTTAGATAATCACAAGAAGGGAGGATAAGTAGGGTACAATGAGATATTTTGAGAGAGACCACATTCACTTAATTTTGTAACTTAAAAATTAAACTTTATCATAGGTATGTATGTATAGGAAAAAACATAGTATTTATATGGTTCAGTGCTATCCAAGTTACAGGCATTCACTGGGGGGTCTTGGAACATATCCCTCCTCCGATAAAGGGGGGGACACTACTATAATTAGCCTTGATTGGAATTCAAGCTCTGCCACCTGCTAGTGGTGTTACTTTCCTTTTCTGAACCTCATATTTCTGGCCTTTATAATATTGACCTCATAAGGATTAGTGATATGTGTCTAATATAGTATTTCACATATAATCGGCACTCAAGAAATATTTCTAGCCATAGTGCCCATAATTTATATTCAACTCAAAAAAATTACCTGAGAATTCTGTTCTATGGGAAAGTTAAGGGGCAGTATATCTTAAAGCTGGAGAGAACTGCCATTTAAGAATAGCTTTCTCTTTTCCCTACATAGGGGAAAACCTAACTTCGGTGTTGTAGTTACGCTATAATTTTAACAATAAATACAAACTATTTTAAACAAGTAGACCTATGAAATATTTTGATAGAAAAGTTGAGGAAGCCATCAAATTTCCATGATAAATAAGGTAGTATTTTGGATTGGGCATGTGCCTCTTTTTTTCTTTTGAAACTTCATTTGCAAGTTTATGTTCAGTCATAAGATGTTCCCTACATTGGTTTGAAAATGACAGCCATTTGTTTTTATTATTTCAACTGGAAGGATTTTAATGAAGAGGATGGCAGAATGCCCTGCACTGTGCCTCTAGTGTCCACGATACAACCCTCTTTTGCATGCTCAGCACGATTCCAAGATAGATATTACTGCAGATAGCAGATGTAATTTACTAGGAGCATTCCTGAACTCTTCTCTTTTCTGCTCCTCCACTAAGCCCTCTCCTAGGAGAATTTCTTCCTTCACAATGAAGAAATTTCAGTAAAGGGTAAGATCAATAATGAATGTTACAGGGACGTTAGCATAACTAGTTTAATTTAAACTACTCTAGAGTTGATACTGGTGTCCGCAGAAATGAAAGGGAGAAACAGGGTGGCGACTAGGGGTGGTCACGTGCTTTTAAAATCTCCATCAGCATTCTCAGCCCCAACCCTATCCTTGTGAGAGAAAGAAAATAAACTCAAACGCAAAGAACGCTGAATGCCTGGAGCTAAAAAAAAAAAGGCTTTCTGATTAGCAATAGCAACGGTTTTTCTTAGACGACTTACTGAAAGAAAACTCCCAAGCGTGTTGATGTTTTCTCCTATGTTAACAAGAAGGTGAGACTCTGACCTAGAAGGACTGACTGCACATAAGATATTTCTGAAAAATGACCACCGAGCGAGGTTTAGTTAAATTAAAATGCAGCTCATTTATTTTTCACTTTCTATTGCATGGGGGCAGCGTGGGTTTGGTATCCTTTTTTGTTGTTTTTGTTTTGGTAAAATATAGAAAAGCAGCTTTCTTTTACAAGTAAATAATGCCCCGTAATGTTTATAATTTTATAGCACAACTAAGATCAGAAAGAGAGATCTTGTACAGCTATCTTTAGCTTTCATTTAGAGTTGACATACATTTAGTGCGTAGAATTTTAGGCTTACCCCAAACATTAATCTTTTATTTTATATAGCGTTAGCGCTTAATAACATGGAGGGGTGACTTTTGTAGGTCTCATGCTTGGATGGCTCTTTCCTTCCCCTGTTCTTCCCATGCATAGAGGTGTTTTGCATTTAATATCTAGTGTTCACAGCAGTTTAGTGTCTACGAATAGAAATTAAAGATAAAGCTTTACATATGAATCTTTAAGGTGGCTTTGCTCTTAATAGAATATATCAACCTTAGTTAACCAGTTTTAGACAATTTTAAACGATCTTTTCCTCTTACTACCTTGAAGCTTGTTAAATGCTATTTCTTGCACTGATGCTTATCAACAAATATTTTTTATTTTTTCTATTTTTACTAAATAGGCATCATTAATATAAGGTTAAATGTGATTTCCTGGTAATGTTCCATAAATACATGACTATTAATGGTGTTTTCCTAATTTTGCCCACAATTTAAGGCACAGGATGGAATATATAATGCAGCTAATAAATTAAGGGGTGAGGCAAAAGTAGGCTTACAGTTGTTCCTCTGGAAAAATAATACAAAAATTAAGAAATAATACAAGAATAAATCCTGTGTTTCGTGTACTAAGCTGTAAACCATTTTTTGCCCAACCCTATATAAGCAGGTTACCATCTGAAAGACTACAACTAACTGTATATTGTAAGTGAAGTATAAGACTTTGAAGACTGTTAGGATATAAACAGTGCTGATGCGTATTCCTGGAAGTCCTTGTTCAGCTTTGGAAGGTTTAGTAGTAATGATGCATTAATTGACTTTTTACATGACAGAGTAATAGGATACCTAGATCTAAAAAAAAAAAAAAATCTTGACAGAGGCTTGGTATACAATGGCATGTGGTTTATAGATGAAATAGTTTGAATCTTCTTACTTGAAGGATAAGAAGAAATGTAGGATGAGGTTATACATTAGAAGTGCCTTTGATCTTTGAAAAAGCATAGTTACTTATAGTTTAAGTAGAAATGTTCTGTTTCTGGTTTTATTAAGAAATGAACTGTTACTTAGCTTTAGGAGGGATTTCATTGGCGCTCTGTCTTTACCCTCCCAGTTCCTCTCTGAAGTTATGGGGGGAGGGGGGTGGGGGTGGGGAGGAGGGAATAGGGCAGAAGGTTTCTAAACACCTAAAGACAAACTGGTTATTAATATGGGGACTGGGTTCATCTTTTCTGTTTGTTGAAAGAAAATTTAATAGCCCTTTTCTGATTTTGTTTCTTGTTTTCTTTTGCATCGTGAGAAGCTTTTCCTGAACTCCATTTTGCAGGTAGTTACAGAGTTGGAAGGGAGAGTGTTAGCTGCATCTATGCCTGTGAGTGTCCGTTGGCTGGAGTTTGATGTAGGAGGAATGTTTTTTTGGGGGATTAGTTTCACCATATTTGATTATTTATTCATTCTATCCTTTGCTGATTGTGGTTTGCTAAGTATTTCAGTGTTCATTAAAATTTTTAAATGGAAGGTTGTTTTTAATTTGGATCACAGCAGTAAAATCTTTTGACTTTAAGCTTTCAGAATTGCATTTAAAACTTGAGCTTTGCTTTTTTATTTTTAATCCTCACCTGAGGGCATGTTTTAGAGAGATGGGGTAGGAGATGTGAGAAACATCCATTGGTTGCCTTCCTTCGATATGTGCCCCCAGCTGGGGATCGAACCCCAACCCAGGTATGTGCCCTGACCGAGAATCAAACCGGCAGCCTTTCAGTGCACAGGCCAGCACTCAACCAACTGAGCTGCTCTGGCCGGGCAGAACTTGAGCTTTTGAAAATAATTTTATTTGATATGAAAGTGATTGGCTATAGATTGTAGAAAAATAAATGTGATATTCTTTTTAGTTACTCATTACACAGTGATGGACAGACTTCAGCTTTATTTACATAAAAGAAGCCATGATTTTATGTCATTCCAGAACCTGTTTCTGTTTGTTAGAAGCAGTCATTTGTACTGTCTCATAATTGACTAGAGCATACTTTTAAAATTGTGTTCTACATTCAGATTTTAAGACTCCGCTGAAATTTTAGTATAGTTAAAGCCTGTTCATAAAATACGGTGTCCTGGCCAAAGACCACAAAAGAGGCCTTGGTACTGCGGTTTCCTCCTCCTTTCCCCTCACTAACAGAGGTTTTCCTATCTTGGCAGCTGTTTCCTACAAGGCAGTCATCAGTCCCTGATTTCTTCCTTCCCTTTCTTCCCACAAACAAGGACTCTTTCAAAGAGCGGATGACTGAAGACAGACTGATCTTGGACCGCTTTAAGAAAGTGGAAATGTGTTCAAGAGTTGTGCTTGTGGGGAAGCAGCCTGTATGCGTTTGTTCATTGACGTGAAAGTACCCATTACAACCAAAGCTCGGACAGTCAGAATTCTGTCAGGAGCATTCCAAAGGCTCATATGTAATTCTACTTGTAGTAGTGAACGTACCTCATTCACACATTAAACTTACTTTCCTTGCTTCATCAGCTCATTGAACAGTCTATAGGGTATAAGAAATTGTTTATTGGTGGGGCTTTTCAATGTGACAAGCCATGAAATTATCTGACTTCTCCTTATGCTTTCCATAAAAGAGCTTGCAGTTTTAAGGCAGGGACTTCGCCGCAGCAGTTGTAAGCTGCAGGTTTACTTTGGGGTTTGTCTTTGGACTAGTCTTTGGGAGCTCAGAGTGAAAAATGGATAGAGGCAGTTAGCCGGTTCTGCAGGGTTGTGTGCCCTGGGTCTCCATCCCATTAATTTCCAGTGTATCCGTTCTTTTCATACTTTTGCCATTCACAAGAGGAAACTTGTTCTTTCCTTTGTTTTTGTCTTATTTCTTTGGACAAAGAAGCATCTCAGGTGTTCTCTCCTGTCAAAGATCTAGATCCTAAAGGGCTGGTCAAAATTAGACTTGGCTCAGGATTATATATATATTTTTTGCCACCTCTCCACCAGTTTGTTCTTTTGTTTGTTTTTAGAGATGCAACCTTGGAGATAAAATCATTATCGTCTGGGGTTATTTTTTATTGTTAGTTTGTTTGTTTGTTAATACTCACAGGAGAGGATATTTTTTCCATAGATTTTTAGATAGAGTGGAAGGGAGGGATGGAGTGAGAGAAAAAGAAAGAGAAACATCCATGTGAGAGAGACACATTGATTGATTGCCTTCTATACTACAACCCATGTATGTGCCCTTAACTGGGAATTGAACCTGTAACCCTTCAGTGAGAAGGCTGATGCTTAACCACTTAGCACGGCAGCCAGGGCTGGGCTGGAGTTTTTATTTGAGTTCCGTGGATGGACCTGTGTACTCAAGATCTAGGTTTGATATTAAGTTATACCTTGCTGCAAGGAAAGACAATATTTGAAAATCTTAAACTTTCTAGTGAAATAGTTGAGACTTTATTAATCGGCTCTCTCTATGAATAATAACAGTCAGAGGAATAATAATTTGATATGTTGTGTTTGGAAATGAGATAATTTTGGAGTGCCATTATTATATAAAGTACAACCATATGTTAAAAATTGTGCACCCTTGTACAGAAAAATAAACCATTTCGTTATATCTCTACTCTGTCTTGCAAGATAACACGATAAAGTTGTAGATAATGATGCTGCTACCATTACTAGAATCAAACCAAACAAGTATATGTTTTTTATAAAATCTTGTTAGAGGTGTTATGTATTAAAGCTAGTACAGGTGACCTTTGAATAATGTGGGGGTTGGAGCACCAACCCTGCACAGTTGAAAAATTTGTGTATAACTTTTGACTCCCACAAAACTTCAAATTCTCCCTTGATTCTGTGGGGATTGGTTCCAGGATATCCCCTTCACCCTCACCTCATGTGGATACCAAAATCCACAGATGCTCAAGTCCCCATTATAAAATGGCGTAGATCAATGCATAGAGCTGGCCCTTTGCATATGTGGGCTCCCAACAGTGAATAAAAAAACCCCCTAAAAAACAGTACCGGTATTTACTGATAATAAGCAGACTCTCACATTAAAACACTGTGTTGCTCAAGAGTCAACTGTAATTTAATAAAAAGACTAATATTTGACATAGTGACAGATGAATTGTTCTAGGATGACTTCCTAATAAGCTTTTCAAAGAAAAATTCATCATTAGGAACTTGTATAACTATTATTTTGTGATTCATATGTTCTGGTTGTCTATAAATGCTTTTTGGGTTTTGATCATTTTTGAGATGCGAAGCTTCGCTATTCAGCGTTTAGGCGCCGCTGCCATAGTGGGTATAGAATCAAAGTTTATACCTTTTTTTTTTTAATAATTAAGAGGTGGAGGGAAGAAGGGAGGGATGGTTATTTTTATTGTTTTTTTTTTATTTTCGCATTTTTTTGTAAAGTAAAAGGACCATAGAGTAAATGATGGATTTGTTTGTTTTTCAGATATGAGGATCAATGATGCAGACTGCTGGGTTCAATGAAGCTGGACATTTTTAACTAGATTCATTAAGGAATACAAAGAAAATATTTAAAGGGATCAATAATGGTGTCTTCTGGTTGCAGAATGCGAAGTCTGTGGTTTATCATTATAATCATCTTCTTACCGAATATAGAAGGTAAGAGCAGTTTGAATTTTATTTTTTACATCCAGGAGACTGAAACTATGCAAGCTTACTTATGTAGAAGAGTACTATTTTAGAAACAGATGATAAAAAGATTTTCTTAATGTTGAATTATTTTCATTACAGAGCTATATATTATAGAAAGTGCTAGAAGTCTGAATTTTTATTTTACATAAATTTATAAATGTAATAATTTTAAATAATCCTGAGATAAGTAAATGAACACTTTGTTTTGTTTTTACGTTTTACATTTATTGACTATATTTATTCTAGTAAATTTGAAGGTATTTTGTGGCAACTCTTTCACTTCATCTTTTGTCTGCTCCTTGAGTGCAGTCATAGTTCTAAAACTATTAAATAAAAATTTCCATATGTGCTGGAAAACTTTTCATAGTGCTGCCATTTTCTTGTTACCTATATCTTTTTGGTGACAGATCCGATTTTTAAAGAATTACATACACTTTTGAGGCTTAATGAAATAATTGGAACCATCATTTATCAATTACTATATGGATTTCCTGGTATCCATTATTTCTGTAGACATGTTTTTTTTTCCATGTGAAAATAACACCCTTCCAGGTGCTTTTTACGGAGCAGGCCACAAGTTAATATGGAGCAAAGATGTGTGAAGTTTATAGCTCATTGATAGTGATAGTTGTATTAATTGTGTAAAAGCTGTGAAGATTACAAAATCTCTGAGAGATGCATGTACAATATAATGGGTATTTTTGTTTCCAATTAAATATTCTTGAAGAAAATATTTAGAATTTTAAAATTGGCTGATCACATTTATACCTATTAATAAAAAGATAGGTGGAGGAAAAGAGGCATACTGTCAACTAATAGATAGCAGCAAGCTTATTATTACAATGTCTTTGTAATAAACTTCTTCAAAATGTTAACATTTTAATTTTGCCAAAAGAATTTTATTTGAATTGCTTGTTCCAAAATGGTTTTATTTATCTTCTCCTTGCTCTCAGTTTCCTACTTTCAGTATGTTGATATAATTTAACAATGCAATTCAAGTAAGTAACACATGATTTAAGTCACACATGAAAGTCATAAATGGGATAGTATTTTATTTTTAGAAGATATTGCTCTTTGCATCAAAATTGAAAGATGCATCAAATCTAACATTAAAATGTAATATGTCTGAATAAATAGTACTGTAACGATAAGGCAGTGAGCAGAAACTGAGTTTAATAAGAATCTCTGGCTTGGATGGTTATAAAAATTTTGTGTGTAATCTATAATTTTGCATCTTTTTTTTTTTTCGGGAAAACTAACTGAATTCCTGCTGTTATGTTTGAATGATTTTATACATTTAAGAAAATTTCCAGGTGTGGACCAATGGCTCATTAGTCCACATAATGAAAAAAAATTCCAATCAAGATAGAGACCACTTTGCTGGCACAGTAGCTTAACTCAGCAGGGGGCTAGCAAACAGAGACGTTTTCATGAGATACTGCAGTTTTATTTCTAGTGTCACTTTCAGGTCAAGATTCATATCTGATGTTTAGAGAAATTTCATTTTTGGCACATCAGGCCACAGGGTGTTGCTTTTGAAACATTTCCCTCCTATGGGTAAGGAGAATCTGGAAAGAATGCACACTGCTAGTTGTGGGAGTATACACAGTTATGTATACTGTTAGAGCAGTGACCCAGCGCACATGGTTTTGTCTTAGAAAAGTTTGACATGACATGTTAGGTCTTTATTGCCAGAAAGCAGATGATGCTCTGTGAACACCTATAGAGAAAACCAATCAAAGTTAGGTGTGAGAGCAGGGGAAAGAAGATACAAATGTAACCATTCACCCATTAAATATCTGCCAGTCCCGTACAGGATCGGTTACCTTTCCAAATCTTAACAGAGGTGAGCACTTTCGTATTAGTACTTAGATCCTTACAGATAAACTCAGATAAGGTTTCCTCCCTCCTTGCTCATTTACTGATGACTAAATTGAGCCAGGTGCTCAATAAAAAATGGGCAAGGCACATTTCTGCTCTTGAGCTCATTGTCTTGTGTGCAGGGGTGGAAATCTCAAATACCTGTTGGGGCCAAGCAGACACAGTAACTTGTGTTTGCAGGCCAGTGGAGGTCTGCGCAGGCAGGGAAGTCCTTGCTGGGGGACCCATGATTGCCTTTTATTTTAGCCTCGTTTTGCCAGTTTTCTGGCTTTGCAATACAAAGTAGACATTCGATTTTTAAGTATAATAGTAACTAATAAGTTTTTAAGGATAATAAAACAAGTCTTTGTGTTGTATTCAGTCATGAGCCATGCCTGCGTTTTTAGAGCTGTCTTTTCTGCTGTTTACCGTAGTGTTTTCCCTTAACATACGATTTTCAAGGCTTAACACAATGTTGGGTTTGTTTTACATTTATACAGATGAGATGTAAATTTCCACATTTGCAAGAAGGGCTTATTCTGTCAGATGAACATTATAAATCTGTCATGTTTTGTGTGCATATAAGAGCAAATCACTAAGCATTTTTATAACGTTTACTATGGTAAAAGCTGATTACATATATATAAAGGTTTAATTGTTAGAATTAGGTTGTCTCCCTCTCGCTATCTCTTTCAATTAGTATTTCAGAATCAATTAAAGTCTGACCCATTAAAATTTACTTATTTTTGAAAAATAGGAAGTGTGCTTTGTTTATTCTTCAAGTCTCTATCCCTGTGTTTTTTAAAAAAATGCTGTTTAGAATTTCCAAATAAAAAATAGTTATAAAAGACCAGACTTCAGAATATTTTGTAAGTTTTTCTTAGAATTGATTTTATTCCTAGAGAACTAACCTCAAGCCCTTCAAAAATTAGTTTTCTTGAGAAACTGGTGTGTTTTGATTCTTTTGGGTGATTTCTATAAGCATAGTAACCCACTGTGGAATCATGTATCAGTAAGTAGGAAAGTAAATTGAATTTTTGTGTCCCAGAGAATTAAATTATGGTATATAATGGAGCCCTGGAAAGTATAAGTCAGACATATGAAGGCTTGCTCAAGTGACAAGTTACGAATAATAGCAGTTCTTCAGCAAAGTCAGTAATACAGATTTCAGGTTGAATTTTTATGCAGTGTGTATGTAATTAGATTTCTTTAGTCAAAATTTTAGTTAATTAACTCAAATTGCATTTCTGCTTATCCTCATTTCAAAGAAAAATATTATGCGGTGTATAAAAGCCAGATATTCCAGATACAGTTGTACATATTTATTTTATATACATCAAGACAATTTTAGAACATAGCCACAGAAATAGTATCGTACCCGTTTTTAATGTAGTTTTAAATTCCTTAAGCACATTTTACAATGACTTTTGTGTAAGTGGTATCTTACTAAAAAAGGATGTTTGATTGTGGAGTCTTTTCACTAGTGTGGCAGGAAAAAAGTAGATCTATGTGTTACGCGTATGAATTCGAAAACCTTTTTGGCATATAAATACTTCCTTCAGAGTGGTCTATAATTTAGTGGAAGGAACTGTTCTCCAAGGTTAAATTTAAGAAGGATCATTTATTCTTTTTTCTTTCATTGTTTTATTAACACACACACATAATGAAATGTATAAAGTTTATATTTGCACCCATAAGCATACACAGTATGCACAGTACGTCAGCATGTCAGCTTCATGGGATCTTTTAATTTTATTTTTTTGGTTCACTGTTGTGTCCCAAGTTCCTAGAATAATGCCTAGCTTATAGTAAGCACTCACTCTATATCCATCACATAAATAGTATAAATCTTTAAAGAGGATAACGGTCTTAATCACTCGAGAGGGGACAATTAATACTTGTTATAACAAGGTGAAAGTGCCATGATGATGATATTCACAGAGGTATTAAGGTGAAGGGTAGCTGAGTTGAGTGGGGTGTATGTCAGGAAGTAATGATGATGCTTGAGCTGAATCTCAAAGTTGCTGAGTAAGCTAGGTAAAGACAGCGGTGAGCATGGTAATGGAGAAAAAAAATCAATGGAGAGAAAACAGCGTAGATATGAAATAAACTATTACAGTGGTTCTCAAACTTTAGCAGCCGCAGAATCACCTAGAACAGCGGTTCTCAACCTGTGGGTCGCGACCCCTTTGGGGGTCGAACGACCCTTTCACAGGGGTCGCCTAAGACCATCGGAAAACACATATATAATTACATATTGTTTTTGTGATTAATCACTATGCTTTAATTATGTTCAATTTGTAACAATGAAAATACATCCTGCATATCAGATATTTACATTATGATTCATAACAGTAGCAAAATTACAGTTGTGAAGTAGCAACGAAAATAATTTTATGGTTGGGGGTCACGGCAACATGAAGAACTGTATTAAAGGGTCACGGCATTAAGATGGTTGAGAACCACTGACCTTGGAGGTTGTGGAGTAGAGCCGAAGCATTTACATTTCTGACAAATGTCTGGGCTGACACTGGGGTTGCTCAGCATCACACTTAAGAAGCACTATAGTATTAAATGAGTATGGGTGGATGAGTGAGGTGTTCGGGGTGCAGAGGTGTGAATATAAAGTAACTTTTTAAAAATAGTTTTAGAAAAAAAATTATGCTTTAATTCATTGTGATTCAGAAGTTGCAACCAGTTATTTACTGGGAGTTAATATCTATACCTTTTCATATAGCTCTTTATTCCTCTGTTGAAGTTCCTTAGGTATAATTTTAGGCTTCAAAAAGGAATTATTTTGTCACTCTGTTTTGACAGTGTACTAAGAAAGAAAAAAATAAAATAGAAAAACTGTCTCCAGATTGGAAAAAGCAGAACATATTTTCTGTTAAGGGTAAATGTGACATTTTCAGAACTCCTAAACCCTTGCTTTAGTTTGTCTCTTTTCATTGTGATAACCTTGTTCTTTTTCCTTGTTGAGAATAACTACATGGCTATTGCTATGATAATGCTGAATTAACTTACTGTAGGGACTTTAGATTTCCCAGTCTAGCAAAATTGACTATTTTTGTTCATTTCAGTATATTTGATTAGTTGAAAGCTAGGAGGTAAATTTTCAGCAAGGTGCATGGGGATTTGGCAGTATGACTCCTATTAAACTTAATGGGAGTCACAACTCCCATTAAATTAATAGAAATTGTACAGCATATCCATGTTCGCTGCATAGCAAATGTAACCTTATATTTTAAATTCACAAATTATGTAAATTAACTTTGGGTTAAGCAATGTATTTTTAAAAAATGATTTTCTTTATATTTTTAGTGCAGATCAGTGTGATTTTACTCCTTAAGAGAGTAACTAACTATATTGCTCTTAGGCCACTTTAAATATTCCTTATTGTATTAAATGAGTGTAATGTAATTTGATTGCAGCAGCTTTCTTCTGCATAGGTTATGATGTAATTCATTTTTAAAAATAAGTATTAATGCCATTTACAAATTATACGATGTTGTTTATATTGTAAACACCAGATGCCTTGTAGTACTAATACCAGGATTCAAAAGCAAGGTACATTTGTTCTGAACGTGGCTCAAGTTGAAAAAAAAATAAGACTAAATAGGATACACTGGTGTTCTTTTTTAAAGTTAATTTGGAATATACTTTGGTCATCTTATTTGACATTCAGTGTCAAAATATGCCATATTTTATATGAAGATTAAGTTCCAGTGCCTAATTGTTGTTTTTTCTCTACATTTTTCCTCCCACTTTTTATTCTAGTTCATCTTCTTGCTTCTTTTCCAGTGTTAGGGAAGGTTTGTTTATCCACAATCTCTGTTGACTCACCAGTAGGCCTGTTACTGGTGGTAAAGTGTTATAAATCAGTGTGTCACACACAACAGACCTCAATAACATTGTATTGCTTGACTGTTAAATTTTTGCAAACCTTTATTTTCTGACAGAAAAGACTACATTCAATGTTTAACAAATTAATCTGTTAACTATGAAAAATACTTGCTAAAAGTAAAGAGGTTATAAACTTGTCCGTACAAGGGGAAATTTTTGAAATATTGATTTGATGTCAATAATAGGCACTTATCACAGTCATCGCTATATTTTGAAAGAATCAATAGTGTAATAAAGGTAGCTTAATTAAAAGAACAGGAAGCATGGAAAGCTTCTTAATTTTGCTGAACGGTAGTTGTGTTAATTACTCACTGAGTACTTTTCAGTTCTGATGAATCTTTTGCTTAATGTTTTGAATTCATACACATTTTCTCTTTTTTATCTGCTGTCTGTTTAGGTTTCAGTATTAGAGAATAAGATAATACAAAGGCTTGAGCACATCTGAGTATTAATGCTGAACTGGTACGTCTTGAAGAACTGATTTATCTGCCACATTACTGAGCGAGTGCCTTACTGAAACATATGCTTGGTACCCTGTGGTACTCTTTATTTTCTTTTCACCTCCTGCATGACAGAGAATGACATATGACAGCCGTGCAGTCTGCATGTATTAGACATCAGTGTGGATTAGTGAATATCTCCTGACATCTTTCAACCCTATTCTTGAACTCCTTTTGTCAACTTGACAGAAGTGATTCCAGGAGAATACCTAGCCCCAGCCCTGGGATTTCTTGGCTAAAATGTAAGGCTGGGAAGGGAATTCCCTATCAGAGCTTTAGGAAGCAAAAACATTTATAATCCCTCCCTAGCAGCATGGGACTCTACAGAGTTTGACTTTTATGTTTGCTGTTATTCTTGCTTTGAGGGCTTATTTTTCTTAAAAGTTCATGTTGCCTCACTCTTTGAGTTTGAATGTAATACATTCTAATGAGAAAAGATATTAAAAATTAAGGTAGGAATTTAAAATTGTTCGTAAGTCTAGGACCTTGATATACTGATGGTAGTGGGGAGAGAGCTGTCGGATTTTAAGAGACCCACTTTTATACGGCAGAACGGTGTGATAAGGTGATGGTGGCAGGTGATTAAAAAGTTGGTAAATAAAGTGGAGACAGGTGGTATAGGTTAAGTATGTTGCCTTGTTTAAGGAACGTACCTTCATTAGTTTTGTTTTTTTGGTTGTTTGTAGTAGATCTGTCAGATATCTGAATTTGTTTCTAGGCAGAAAGAAAGTCAACGGTATCCAGTGTAAGGAGAGGAAGTCTCGTTGAGGAAAGGAGAGTGGATATTAGGATATTGGGAGAAGGAGTTTCAGGAAGAGATGTGCACAGGAGAAGAAGAAATTTAAGGGAGGTCACGCTGGATGTCTTTAATCTTATTTATCTAGAACAGTGCGCCTTAAAATTTAATGCACGTATAATGCACTTGGGAATCTTGTTAAAATGTAGATTCTGATTCCATGATCTGGGATGGCCGCGAGAGCCTGCATTTCTAATAAGCTTCCAGGCGATGCTGAGGCTGCTGGGCGAGGCTGCTGAGCGGTGAGAGGACATCCGTATCAAGGAGTCTTGACTATTAAAATGTTTAGTCTAGAAAATTAGATTTTGGGTGACAGTGGTTCCTACCTTTGCAAATCAAGGTTTGTTTCTAACCTTAACACAGTTGAAATGTAGAAATAACATCTTTCACTTTTCTAATTTGTTTTGTTTTAAAAAGGAACTAAGCTACCATATAACATTTTTATATTTCGTTATACTTTTAATCCTGATTTATATGCTTTCTAGTGACCTTTCATTTGATGATTTGTTTTGAAAAATCCCTGAGTAAATGCAGCTTGACCCCTTCTTCCTAATATTTCCCTCAAGTCCCCATTGGTCTGTCCTACTTTTAGTCTGTGATGCATGGAAACACTACTTTTAATAGCATTTTACTACAAATGTGCTTAATTCTTGAAGTAAAATTATAAAATCATGTATGCAAAGTGTATATTATGTTTGTCTTAACCCATGTAGGAAGTTTATATTTTACTAATTTTTCAAAGTCAACATATTTTTAAAACTAAGAATTTTTGTCATTTTCACTCGTGTATTGGTGCCCTGACAGGATAGCACCATAAAGGAGTATAGGATGGGAATGTAAACTGGTTATCTAAAAGAGCTTAAAGATACTTTATCCGCTTAAGGTCATCTAGTGATTTTCCTGCTTTGTAGAATCATATATAATCAAAGATTTTATTTATTTTAAGTAGTAGATATTACCTCCTTTTACTTTTCCTGTCAGAGATAAAGATAGGTTACTGATATGATTTATTTTGTGATAATACAAATCACAAATTACAGTTATTTCTTCATGAAGTGCATTAGATTATTCAGCTTTTAAAGCCAAATAAAAAGTAAGTAGGAAATTTTAAACAAAGAGCATTCTATATAGGTATCTTAGAGGTAAAAATATCTTTTGTTTGTATTTATTGGTAGAACTGAGGAATTTTAGACTGAGAATCACAACTTGGACATTAGCTAGCCACGTAGTTTTCAACTTACAGGTTGAGAAACTAAGGCCTGCAAAGTGGTCCCTTGGCCGGGCTCTACTCACTGCCACTCCATTTTTCTTTCTGTAGAACCGAATCTTTACCTTTAGGTAGGTCATTGTTGTATTTTCCTACCTTATCAGGCTGTCACCCTAGAATATTTAACATATACTTTAAAATATATTGGTTAACATTGTTTCACTTAATGGTGACAATTGAAAAAGATGTTTTATTTCAAAGTTTTTAATATCATTACATTCAGATTAAAACTACATTAGAATTAACTTTATTTTGAAATATATAAAATATAATACCAATGTTGTTAGCTCTGCAATTTTCAAATAATATTCAGGAATTATATAGCCATAGGCAAATATTTTTTAAAAAATCACAATTTCTCTTTGAAAGTGCAAACTGCTCAGAATGATTATCAGAACATTGAAAAAATGAAATATTACAACAGTAGTTTTGATTTTTGCTCAATGAGGTTTATCAGTTTCACACTGATCATTTATCAATGAAATAATAGTTAAAGGCATGCTTTCATATCCCCTCCTTCAGGTCTGGGGTTTTAGACATTATCTTTTCCCTTTTGTTTGCTTACAACAGGAAGCTCCTTTAATCCTTTGCTTTGTTTTAGAGTTTAAGCAAATAGAGGCTATCCCTGTTAGCTTTTAAAAGCTCTTACTTTGGCTGCATTAATGGCACTCACTGTAGATTCTGGGATCCTGCTTTATTTACCAGAAAGCTTGCCTTTGAGAGCTGTCATTCCATTCTTTTAACTGTGTTGTTAATTGACAGCACAGATTGAGTGGAAAACCTTTAGTGACAAATACTGGATATAGGTATGACTCCAATCTAAAGGCTAATGAATCTTTGCTGCTTTATCCCATTTCTATTTGTACTAAGGTACTAAATACAGATGAGAAGAACAAAGTACAGTTAAAAGCATTCAGAAATGTTAAGCAACAATAAAACTCCATAACCATTTAAATGACAGCAGCTGACTATTTGAATTAACTTTGTGTTTGGCTTAATTTGGGGCCCTAATTATTCCTAACTTACGTGAGTAGATTTCAATTATAGTATCCTGCAGGGATTTGTAGCTAAGGCAACTAAAAGAATCATTTTACATAAAGTACTTTTGTTCAACTGATTAGGCAAGTTAAAACGTAATGGTGTAAAATTGAAACCCTTCTGACAAGGTCCAAACAAAAATGTTTTTAGTAATTTTGTTAAAAAATTTAAATAAGTTTAATTTTAAGTAATATTTTGGTTTGGGGGAAGATTGCCTTTATTGTCATACGGATAATACATGTATATATGTATACACACACATATATAAAATGTATCTTAAGATTCCAAGTTTTAGTAAAGTAGTAAAACAGTGAAGATATTTGTCACAGTGCAAACCTTCCTAAATCATGTTTAAATCGCTTCATACAATCCTTGATATATAGTTTGACATCTTCAGATACCTAGGTTTAGAGGAGAAATAAAATACCTTGAATGACTAGCACCTCTTTTATATTTTGGAATGCATTTCAATTGAGCACAAATCAGGGATTCATTTATGTATTTGAAATGCTGTATGCCAAGAAGTACAAGGACACACGATGTGGTTGACATTGTGCTACAGTTGGTAGACAATGCATTATTTAACTGGCTCTTCCTAAATATTCTTTCTCTCCGCAGTAATTTCGAACACCTTTACCAGACGAAACCTACTTTATGACTGTTAGTGATAAATCCTACTTTGGGTCCTTACTAGTCTATGTATTGGAGCAAAATATTAAAAAAAAGCTCTTACTTTGGCTGCATTAATGGCACTCACTGTAGATTCTGGGATCCTGCTTTATTTACCAGAACGCTTGCCTTTGAGAGATCAATTAGATCATTTTGAGACTTAACCATAACACTCCACTGGAGTCTCATAGCTTTTTAATGTTAGTCTATTCCAGTGAATGGAGTTAAGAGCCAGTAGTTCTGTTGTCTTATTTTCTCAGCACCCCTTTGTCGTCCCAGACCTCTTCACCCTTTCTCTCTCTTCTCCCCCTTTACCTTTCCTCAGTTTTTGAACACCTGTTTTATGTTAGTTATTGTCTTTATATATTTACTAGTGACTCAGCGCGCGAAATTGCGTGAGACCCGGGACCCCAGACCCCGCTGCGCCGCGGGACTCCCCCGAGTCCTGCCACGCAGCGAGACCCAGAATCAAGTCTCCACCCACCCGCGTGCACCTCACCAGGCACACAGCTCCACGCACCCACACAGCCCCACCCACCCACGCGCTCCTCACTGTGCACGCCCTGGTGACCCGACTTTGGTTGTTACAGCGTTAGGGCTACTGGGTTTTTATAATATAGATATATGCATTATGTTCTTTAATCTTGTCAATGTGACCAGTTGTTCACTGAGTAAAACAAAATCTACAAAATTCAAGGACCCCAAATTTGACTTTGAAGTGGGGTTTTCCTCCCATAACTCCAGGCAGGCTATATTACTAATTGTTCCTTGAAAACAGTGCCAAGAAATCCACCCTTCCACCTACTCCGTTCTATTTGTTCTTTAGGCTACTTTCGAGGGCTTTTTCTGATATAAACAGAAATCCTGAATTTATATAGCAACACAAGTCCAACAGTGTCAGTCACTAGCCACAAGTTCTCGAACGCTTGAACCTATGGCTAATGTGACTAAAAACGGACATTATTTATTTAATGTTAATTAATTTAAATAAGTAGCCACAAGTGGTTAGTAGCTACTGTCATGGACACAACAGTTTATAGGTACTTTTCTTTGTATATATAACACTTTTTTGAGGAGGGGTCACCTCTTATACCTCCTTTATATGTTTTAGTGAATTCCTTGGGGTCAGGGGTAATTTCCTACTTATTTTTGTATTTTTCATAGTGCTTTGGCATTCAGCAAAATACTTACATTAATTGATAAGTGCAGTGGAGGAACGTTAGTACCAAAACAATATTTAAATACATACTTCATTGATGATACAGCAGTTTCACTAATGATCACCTAAAAACAATGTGCTGAATTTTTGAATATAGAAAACAAACAGTGTCTCTGTATGTTCAGTATACAGTTTTGCAGGAATGGGGTCTTTGGGATTAACAGCTGAGGATTCTTTAAGACTTAAAATCAAATCCTAGTTACTGACTACAGCCCCAGTTCTTAAATGATTTTCATTGTAGCTTAGATATAAGAAGGAGAAAATTATATCCTTCTAATAGATAATGGTGTTTTATCATAATGGTATTGAATATAGACAGGTTATATTTGAAAATATATTGTTTTGGTTAATATAGTTTTAATGACTGTTACTATTATTAAAATGTTTATAGCTGATAATGAAGTTGATGCCTTTGCTGAGGCATCTTCATAATATGTGTGTGCGCATATATACGTGTATATTTATGTAGGTACATATGTGAGTATATATGTATTTGTTTATCTATGTGTATTTACTGGTATGTGTATGTGTATATCTATATACTGGAAGTGAGAATTTCTTATTTTCATTTAAATAACACTTGAAAATGAATACTGATTTTACATGCGGTCTATTTTGGAAAAAAATTCTATATTTAGTAAAAATTGAGGTAGATGCCACTAGAGGAAAAACTTATGCAAGTATCCCCCGCTATTTGAAAGTTCTGGTTATATCACAGCTTTTATGAAAGAC
Organism: Myotis lucifugus; assembly: GCF_000147115.1. Taxonomy (NCBI): domain Eukaryota; kingdom Metazoa; phylum Chordata; class Mammalia; order Chiroptera; family Vespertilionidae; genus Myotis; species Myotis lucifugus. The sequence continues at coordinate 7,465,803 of NW_005871073.1, forward strand.
CCATCTTAGTATTTGTTTTCACTAACTCAAAGGAATCCAAAGAGATTTTCACTTTATGGGGAAAAAAAAAGCATTCAGCATTTGTTTTGCAACAAGCCATTATAGAGGCAACTTATACCCACAGCAGTGAGAGGGGCATCGCCAAGCTCCTTCCTGGGATCTACACTCAACATCAAATCACCGAAGCTTTGAACTATGTCTGCGAGCATCTGTATGTTATCTTGATCTATTTTGTGCATCTTTTAGCAAGATGTGTCCTAAGCTATCAGAAAAGACTAAGGGAGCTTGTAAGAGTGTTACGCTGAATGTAAAACTGGGTGTAATTAAACATTTTTATCATGGTGAACAAAATAAAGACATTGTGTGTGCATTGAGTGTTGGGTCTGGGAACATTAAAAAATGTTCTGCATAAATGAAAATTGCTTCTTTGTTTTACATTATTTTGGCTTTCGAAAAGTTTCATAGGAATGTTCTACTTTCAGATAGTGGGGGAAACCCATATTCATTAGTTTTCTATGCGAATGCATTTGACTTAGAACGATGAGTTAAACATAATATATTTAAGTTTTTCTTGACATGCTGAGCATTGATTTGAGGTTTCAAAAGTGCTGGTTTCTGAACCACACATCTAACAGTTCATCACCAGGTTTTATAACAATAATGATGTCTCAGATTGAAGAATTATTTCATCAGCTTCCTTCCTGAATGATGTATATTTATTTTAGCAAGCCAATCCATCCCATTCCTGAAATGAAAGTCTGGCATCCCTGAGAATAATTGAAAAGAATGTGTTTCTATTTCATAAGAGGAGAGTTCCAGAAATGGTTGTGCCATGGCTGTGCTATTAGAACAAATGAATCATCATTCATTTCACTCTCTAGAAGGAGAGGGTATAGTTTATTATAGGGAGAGATATTTATGAATATAATCTTGTTTATGTGTGGGAAAAAACAAACCATAATACTTTATGGTTTACATATTTGTCATTTAAATAAGAAAATAAAATAGAAGAAAAAAATTGTAATTTCCTGAATATAACATGAGACTTTTCACTGCTTTTTTACAGTAGTTCTTCAAAATGTGATCATATGAAAGTACTGGATAATGAACCTGCATAGCTTTAGGTTAAAGCCCGTGTGTCTGTCCCTCTCTTTCTTGCTTTAGCTTTTGCTCTCTGTCAATGTAGGGAAAAAAACAAAACAAAACTAGTAAATTCTACATTTAATAGAAATATGTGCTTTTATGGTTTTGGCAGCTAAGAACCTCACTATATAAATTAAGATCAAATAACAGTGAGCTTTTATTTATGTACTTATAATTAAATTTATTGGGGTGACATTGGTTAAGAAGATTATATAGGTTTCAAGTGTACATTTCTATGATACATGATCTGTATATTGTATTGTGTATCTACTACCCAAAGTCAAATCATCTTCTGTGAATTTTTTTACAACTTCATTATTTTTTCTTAATTGTACTTTTTTTTATTGGTATTCTCCTTGAGGAGGATCTGATACTTTCAGATTTTCCCTGTGAATTTTGATTTTTTTTGTTGTTGGTATAGTTGAAAATAGTATCCAACTGTCAGTCCATTTCAAGAGTGAAGAAGGCAGATGCAGCTGGTCCAGAGGAGAGAAAGTCTAGTTGGTGCATAAAAAATTCATGTCAGCATTTCGACACTGCATTCTTTTGGGGTATCTGTTATCACTGAATAGGAAACTGTTTCAAATTGACAGGCAGACAGAATGTTGTGCTGAATGTGTAAATTGGAATTATCACATCTAGCAGTTCCCTTCACCAGGTGCTGGCTTGGAGCGTGGTTCTGCTCCAATGTCGTTAGAGTGGCAGGAATAGTTTTATTTGTTAATTACCCCTCATCCCATCCATTGTCTAGGTTTTTTGTTTGTTTGTTTCTTGGTAAACAGCTTGACCAGGTGTTTTTAGGAATGCCTAGCAGGTGCTTATGTGGCAGGAAGATGCCATACAGATCACTGAAAACATTTATATCCATCTGGTAAAAAAGATTATTGCTTCCAAGGGTTTTACTCCCAAATGTACTGAAACAATACTTGTCAATATTTTGTTGGCCCTGAAATACTGGTGAGGGCAAAAAAGTGATGGTTGGTGTTTTTAAGAAAGCAAGAACATTTGATTAGGCTTTATGTTTGATTGAATCTCTTAGAAAACTTTGATATGCAACCTATGTGGATCAGCGGTGAAGTTTTCAAAGATTGTAAAAATGAAAGCTAATCAAGTGTTGAACATTAAAGATGATTTTTTTGTTTCTTTAGGCTATTTGATCTTACTGAGATTTACTTTTACGTAATATAATTGTATTTTTCTGTCATTTTTTTAAAAAGAAATACTTGGAATATAGTACAGTGATGTTTGAAAACAAAATTTAGAATTTTTTATGCTTTACGAATTAATATGACAAGCTGTTGCTAAATACTGCTCAAATTAATTTGTGCTTGAAGCATTTATACTAGTGTCATTTTTCTTGAAATGTAATAACTTGAATGAAAATTATTTGATTAGTTCTGTTAATTATGTTTTCTTGACTGTCAAATATTTTTCTTAAAGAGTTTATGATCTATCTTTTGCCTATCATATGGGCATTGAATTTTCTTAATACATTTTCTATTGTGGATTGCTTTTTTGCTTTCTTTTTTGTAGTCATTTTTCTTCTATTGTGGTAAGAATGAAGAGCTAGATTTTACTAGTTTGCCCAGGACTGTGAAAGTTGTCATGGCATTTCGACAGCTGGTCGCATTTCAGTGATAACTGCCGAACATTTCACAGGATTTATCCTGTCAGCTTTGATTTAGGATTAGACATTATTGTCTTTTGTATTGACTTGGTTCCTTTCACTGACATAGCTTGTAGTGAAATTACATTTATACCAGAATTTCCCATGCAAGCGAGAAAGGGAATATATTCAAGGGCCACAAGTTTTGGTCTAAAGTCCATTGGTTTAAATTCTGACTCTAATTTACCAGCTATGTGAACTTGTGTGAATTATTTAACTTGAGCCTGCATTTGCTTATATATTATAAAATTGTGAAAGTGCCTACTCTTTAGAACTGTTGATGCTTAGAAAAAAATGTTTAATTATTTAATCATCAGTAATTACTGAACATATCTAATGTGCCAGTACTATGCTGTATGGTAGGTATGGTAATGAACTTTACAATAATTGCGGTACCTTATGACACCTACAAGGGATGGGGAGAGAGCTACCCAGTTTTAGTGGCACATCCAGCTAAAACTGGGTATGTGAATGAAGGCTTTCTGGTAGAGATACCTGAATGGGGAGGAATTGGCCAGCTAAAGAAGAATGAAGCATTCCAGGAGAGGGATCAGAGTATGCAAAATCATTGTCACTAAAAATGTGAATTGCAAGTGGTTCAGTGTGTTTGCAAGGCAAAGGGGGACAAGAAATAGCACAGGTTAAAGAATATGGGCCAGATCATGTGAAAGAGTTAGGATTTTATCATGTGGTGATAATCATTGAATACTTATTGAATAATTTCAAAGGTGATTATAGATTTTTGTTCTAGAGGTATTTATTTAGATTGGCTGGAGTCTACTGTTGAAAGCAGAGAGAATGTTGAACAAAAAATTCCTAAGGGGCTGAGTGATTAACAAAAAAATGAAGAAAGTATAAATAAATGAAACAAAACTTGAAAATGCATGCCTGTCTATAGTGGACAGTGCTGCTCAGCTTCAGATGATTAATTTGTCAATATTTTTATACTTTGCCAATGTGAGTTCCTTGTCAGTTGATCTTATTTTTTCCCCCTCAAGCAAAGTCAGAAATTTACTTGAAATGTTATGTGTCCATATTTTGAAATGTTGACAACTATTTCAAAATATAAATTCAAATACTGATGGGGCAAATGAAATATACCTGTGAGCTGGACTCATCCTGTGGTTTGCCTCTACCCTTTCTCTTCAATAAGACTATTGAAGTAATCTAGGTGAGAAAGAATGAGACTAGAAGTAACTGTAGTGAGATTACATGAAAAGAAATGAATGGATGAGATTTCAGAGGTAGAATTCAGAAGTAGAATTGATGAGATTGGGTAACTCACTGCTGATGAAAGAAGGATTTTTCAAGTTGGTTGGTGGTAAGGAATGGTGTGTAATGGATGTTTAGGAATAAAATAAACTGGACTCTCCCAGGGATCTAAGAGCAATCATACTGCCTGGCTTGACTTCCAGATACTTCCCCCAGCCTTGTTCCACTCTGTCAGCTTCATCTCCTGCCCTCAATCTAGAATTGCCCCATGTTTCCCAATTTAGATTCTAGATAAAGAAACAAGGGTCTTGCTCCTATTTTTGTATGAAGTCACATCATACGTTGCTTTTATGGTCATGAACTGGCTGCCCTTGACTTGAAGAACCATGTCTTTTCAATCAGTTGTGTTGGGGTGCTGGTAGGACCTCCAGGACTGGCTTTGCCCCCCTCAGCAGTGCCCTATAGGCAGACCATGTTCGGTCAGAATGAACTCAGCATTGGTAGAAATGGCGATTTATATTTAGGCATGGTGAGTGTGTGGTCTCATTGTGGATTTTAAATTCACCAAGATGAGAAATATGAAAAGAGAAATGGATTTGATGGGTCACTTATATGGTCAGTTTAATGAAGTTACTACCATTAAAAACATAGTTATTGATAGTAAGCTCAGACTTAGCCTTGTCAGTGGGGACATACTTACATAATTTTTAAAATATATCTAAGAATTAGATATTTAATATTAATATTCCATATGGCCTTAATAAGCATATTACACGAAGCTTGCTTTATCACCAAAGAATAAACATTAGTAAAGTTTGGAAAACTTTTATTATATGTATACAGAAATAACTAGTTGGGTTTTTTTTGTTTGTTTGTTTTTTTGCCTCACCTTACTGATTTTAGAGAGAGGGGAAGGAAGGTAGAGAGCTAGAGAGAAACATTGATGTATGAGAGAAACATAGATCAATTGCCTCCAGTCCAGGTATCAAACCTGCAACCTAGGTATATGCCGTGACCGAAAATCGAACCAGCAACCTTTTCGTACGTGTGCTTGGAACGACACTCCAACCAACTGAACCACACTGGAAAGAAATAACTAGTTTTTAATGTCTTCCCTAATTTGTGCTTTTAATTTAAATCTAAAAACAATGGCTGCATTTTGTTGAACCCATACTACATATCAAGCTCATTGCTTCCTATTCATTGACCTGGGTAAAGCTCCCAACAGCTCTATGGGGTTTGTATATTTTCTCAGTTTTTTACCTGAGGAAACTTAGGCACATTAAGTCAATAATAAATGCATAAATTAGATTCATTCATCCTCATGACTGATATAGCATTTTTGATGCTCTTTAACTTGTACAGTAGTGAAAATCTATTTTAATTTTCAGTTTTAGAATGTTTCTAGATGTACATAGTGTGGTGCTTAAGATTTAAGCTTTCCGTAACTTAAGCAATGCATCTGTGTAAAAAAAATTGTTTTAAAAGAGGTTCATAAATGTACACCCACTATTTACACTTTGGTTTGGTCTGTTTGACACCAGACAGCCTATTGAGAACGTGGAAGATAAAGGCATTCCACATATGCTTTTTGTCTCTGGTGCCAGACATCTTACTTAGCTTTATTTTTTAGCTGCATTAACTTCATATTTTGGCATTGGGTCCACAAATTAGTAGAAAAGCCTCTATCAGCCTACTCATGGTTCCTTCGGGGGCAGCCGTCTCTAAAATTTATCATCCATTGACAGCTTCAGTGCAGAGAGGGTTTGTTCCTAATCAGTAAACATACAATTGAAAGATTGTATTGTCATTTGAATATACTATGTTTTTGAATTTTAAAGGTTCTTGGTATATGACAGTATTTATATGTTCTTTAATAAATGAATAAAATTGGGAAGAACCATTTTCTGACATTTGAGATAGAATATAATTGACTATAGATACCATTGATCTAGCGATATATGGACTAGAGAGAAGAAATTTTGTGTTTATACAGTCATGAAACTTTTTCATTCTCACTGCTGTCACCTAAATCTTTACTGTTCTTGGTATTTTAAAAATGGACTTTGGAAATGTATGGGGGAATGGCAAAACATTTTATTTCAAAAGAAATAATTAATAATTTGGATTAGGGAAATAAGGATATAAAAAGACAAAGATGACTAGTTTTGAACTTAGGGAGATAAAACTGAAATCAAAGAGGGTGAAAGTTAAATATTATAATACTCTAATTCCCTGAGTAATAAGTGGTTATTCTAGCCACTGAAACTTAACTATTATTCTCCTGGGATAACAGCAATGTTGGTTTAAATGAGGCCACATGGAAAAACTTTGAAATTCTGTAAAGACACTTTAGAGTGGACAAAGCCAGATCCTAATATCACTTAGTACATGCAACTAATACCATTGAGCCACTCCTTGACTTGATTTAGTCCTGAAGTCATATTTTATTTCATCCAGCAAATGCTGTTTATTGAGTTCTTCCTGTGTGGAACATGTTTTGTATTTGGTAGGAGGAAGAACTGAAATGAAGAAGGAACATCATTTTACCTGTTTTCACAAACTTCCTCTTAGGGCAGTAACAAATGTATATTATAAAAATATTTAGAGCTAAGACATAAGACAACATATTCCTAATCTTTGCTGTCTTCCAAAACATAATACATCCTCGCCTCTTTAGATGGGATGGGGTCAGTATTTGACTTCGTGTTTTTATTTCTTACATTATCAGAATTAGGGATGGTTACTTAGATAAAGTCCAGTGAAATTTAAAAATGATAGCAAGTGTACAAAAACCTAAAAAATTAATTTATAAATCTTAAACACATGAAATTAATTTTAGAGCATGTGCATATTTTACTCAAATTTTAATAGGGTGGTAAAGTATCAAAGTATTTGATGTCCATGGCTAATTTTGCAAAGATTTTATTTTTATCAATAACAAGTTAGTTTAAGGAACTCACCTACCACTTGATAAGAGATGTCAGAATGTCATGGTAGGTTCCAGATGTTTGATTAAAAGCATTGATACTCAGTGTTATACCCAGAGAAGTTTATATTTCATTGATTCTGTAGTATCACTTCTAAAATTTCTTGATATGCAATATTGTTTTTAATCAGCAAACACATGAATGTGTTTTCTTTCTATCTTAATATTTTCCATCATGAGTTATTTTGTTTTAACATAATTTAGACTTAGTCTTTTTGCTTTACTTATATCAGTACACACACACACATACACACACACGCACACACACATTGGTCATCATAGAGTATAGAACATAATTTATTAAAAAAATCTTGTATTTAACCTGGATTTTATTTCATTTGCCAAAGTTAAAACTGGCAGACTTTGTAAATTAAGAGAAAAGAAAATTAGTAATTTAGATTTATCATATTGTTATTTATCAAGAACTTAAAAAAGGAAGGCTATTATAATGGAGGAGATAAAGCACTTTTAAGTTTTGAAAAGTAGATAACTTTTTTAAAGAGTAGATTAACCGTATTGTTTTTTATATTCTCGCTATTGGTAAATTTCCCAGAAAAAAAGTCAACTGATCCATAATGATCCAACACCTATTAGCAATTATTGTGTCCCTTTTATTTTGTTACCACTAATTTTTGAACTTTCTCAAGTAGCCCCTATCCACTTACTTTATTTTTATCTTGCTCTGGACTTCAGTAGACCACTCTGATAGTTACTATAGAACTAACTCCTCTGTTCATGTAATAAATAGATCTTGATTCAAAACTAGTTTTATGTAGCTTCATGAGGGCAGGAACCATGTCTTTTGCCAGTGTTTATTCCCAGACCTCAGGAACACACAGGGGACAACTAATACTTTTAAATGAATAAATATTTGATGAACGCTGAATAGATTGATGAATGAATGAGTTCCCCAGCAGAGGAGTATATATTGATGGAAAGTGAGTAAGCCTTTTTTTTTATTGGAGGGGAGGGGTTGGCTGGTTTGGTTTACTTTTTATAAACTCTAGAGAAAGAATAGAAGTATTTAATTTGTCGTAACCTGTATATTTGACCAAGCAGATTCACATGTCACTTTTCACATCTACCAATGTAAATTAGAACATATGTATGTCATAGAGGAGATAATAAATAAATACTAGAGGAATGAATGGATGGAGGATCCCTTTTCACACTATTGTAAAAAGAAAAAAAATGATCAGACCTTTGATTTAAGGGGGGGAAATGCTCATGGAACCAAATAACATAAAAACTATGCTGGTTTCTAAGTACTAAGTCACAAAGTAAAATGTGCTCACATTGGAAGGCTGTGAATATGATTTTTAGCTTTATGTTTATACTTTTTATAGACAACATTCTGTATAGATTTTACTAGGCAAAGTACTATTCATTTTATGGGGATTTAAAAGTGCATGGAACTTAGGTGATTTGTGATTAACATCTGGAGCTAGCTGGTGTCAGAACGTAAATTAGAAATCAGTTTGTGTGGTTCCTGGGCTATTGATCTTCACCCTGTGTAGGATTTAGTACTGAGGATGGGCCACTGACAGCTCATGCTGGTCTTCATATTGTATTGCAAACTTTTGAGGTCCCCAAATCACAGTAACCATTGGTTGGGATTCAGATTGCTTGCTCATAGCACTTCTGGGTTGCCTGCTAAGTATTGCTAAGCCTTAGTGCCTGAGCCTGAGTGCCTGAGGAGCCTCAGGTTTTAATAGATGGTCCCAGAAAGCATTATCTGCTAGAAAAGGAAAATCATTCAAAACCATGTTTGACAATCCTTTTCCCCCCAATTTGAGGAATCTGACACTTCCCTAAACAACAGGGGCACTCCCCTGTGACGATTCTCAAGTTGCCAAGAGTGGGTTGTAGTGAGCAGATTAAAAGATGGAAAAAGGAAGGGGAGGGGAAAACCTCTCACTGTTATTTAAATTTTATTTATTTTCAAGCGAGATTTAACTAGGGCCAATTAAGGGGGGAAAGCCAAGAAACCAGGTATCCTACATTGTGAGTCCACTACAGAATGAACGGGCATGTTTTTTCACCCCCCAAAATTTGTAGCTGAGTTATATACATTAGTTGTAAAATAAAATAATGAAGTTGTCTGAAAAGATTAGAAGTCAATACATTTGTCCCAAACTTATTGAATTATGTGTCACAAGTATTAAATCACCCCTAGACTCTTAGAGTTCCTTAGTACCAGGAATTAAATTTATCTGGATAGCAGCAGATATTTTATTTTTCAACAGTTTTAAGTACTTATAGGAACATTAAACAATAATTACAATTTAAAAAATATATTGTGGAGGAAGACTTAAAAATGCTGGGTTTTTCTTTTTTTATTATAAGTCACTAAACTATGAAAACAATGTTATATTTTCAGTATTTTTGGTCTTTTAACTTTATACTTGACTCTGCATTTAATGGGCTAAAAGTGATATGGCAACATTCATAAACATTCCTAAATAGTAAATAGTCACATATTTCATGGTTTAATTACTATATCTTATTTAAAAAAATATTTTTTATTGATTTCAGAGAGGAAGGGAGAGGGATAGAGATATAGAAACATCAGTGATGAGAGATAAACATTGATTGGCTGACTCCTTACTGGGGATCAAGTCTACAACCTGGGCATGTACCCTGACTGGGAATCAAATGTGACCTCTTGGTTCATAGGTCGACGCTCAGCCACTGAGCCACACTGGTTGGGCCTATATCCTTCTAACAATAAGACACTCAGTGTGAGCCTTAGAACTGTCTTAACATGAAGATTTTGTTGCATGCAAAATTAATTGCCAAGTGGTGTGTCTGAAGGCAGCATATCACTTGGCAAATGTGTACATGTTTGGTGAGAACCTGCTTCTGATTTAGAAGAAATTGAATGTGTATCCTGCAGCATTGAGACACATTTTCTTTTTCCTCCAAATAGCTGTCATTGACTTATGCAAAATATTGTACCAGAGAGTGAACTGAGCAATGAATTGACCAATGGCTTTTTAACGGTAAAATTAAGAAAATTTATTTGCATGATCATTGCACTGTTTCTATTTACTTTGACAGCTGGCCTCTTTTGCATCTTTGTTAATATGAATTTTCGATCATTGTAGATATACTTTCAGTTAAGTAGGAAAATTAGATTTTCCCATCTCCTTGGAGTCAATTGTCTATTTAACATTATCTCTAAAACTTGTGAAAGCTGCCATGTATAGGTATGTACTGCTTATTCTCCATTAGTGTCAGTGTCCCTACCTCTTATTTCTTGTCACTGTTCACTCTAAACAGACGGACTTAACTATTTAAAAGGGATACTAAGTTGGCTAGCATGCTCCATTGTTTTTCCACTTCCCATCTATATTTCTAAAACTGGGATGTACATGTAATGTACTTTTAACTGGTAGACAAAACCAGTTGTGACACTGGCCAACATTTTTTCAGTTAGTGCCATGCCAGTCTTTCGTTTTTACTTATTAACTAAAATGTATCAAAATATTAGGAATTGGTGAGTGAGCCATATCTAGTTTTCTAATTAGACTTTTACTGATACAAAGATAAATGTGAAGTATGAAAACTGGAAGCTTTTTAGCAGCTTTACTACATTGCAGCTATTTTTTGGTCACTTTTATTTGGAGATATGGAAGCTTCACATAGTTTCTACATTAAAGATTGTGATTTCCCCCCCAACCCCCTTCTAGTTTGAAAAGATCACTTTCCTCTGAACACAATAGATCAGGAGCTTACCTGTTCTAGGAAGTAATCTCTTTGATTATTCCTAACTTTCTAATCTTTCTCAAATGTAGGATTGGTAGTTTTAACTACTACTTTTGAGCCAATGCTTTGTTTTTTTCTGAGAGATAGATACCCAGGAAAGTGAGGTGGCCTTTGTAAGTAACTTTGGCTGTTTGTATGCCCCACAGACAACTCCCAGGGAGACCATGCATCACCCTAAAGCAGTGGTTCTCAACCTTCTGGCCCTTTAAATACAGTTCCTCATGTTGTGACCCAACCATAAAATTATTTTCGTTGCTACTTCATAACTGTAATGTTGCTACTGTTATGAATCGTAATGTAAATATCTGATATGCAGGATGGTCTTAGGTGACCCCTGTGAAAGGGTCGTTTGACCGCCAAAGGGGTCGCGACCCACAGGTTGAGAACCGCTGCCCTAAAGGGAGGGGAGAGAGGGCTGTCATTATAACTTTCCATGAACATTGATTATTTTAAGGGACATGAAAAATTTTGTTTGAAAGAATTTCTCTAAAATGGTCGACATAGATTGTGAAATTTAAAGAGAAAACAGCTGGTATTGTTTAAAGTTCAGAAAGATGAAAGTGCCACCAGCTTTGGAAGGAACAACTTACAGAGCAATTTTTGTTTTCTGAAGATTTCTTATGCCCGTGGTTACTATGTAGATTAGGGAAAAGGGGTTAACAATGTTTTAGTGACTTCCTGCCCAAGATGATATAATTTTGAAGTTAGTACAGTTGAGATTCAGATCCAAACTGCTTTGCTCCAAGAGTCCTTGTTCTCGTTAAGGCATGCTAATCTTGGAGGAATAGGAAAGAAATGTTAATGTTTAGTGAACGTGCCTTCTTTCTCTTTCTGGAACATGCCAGATTTTTTCTTGTGTCTGGAACTCATTCCTCGGCTTGTCGCACCACTGATTTTTTTTTTCTTCGCATCTTTTAGATCTTGGCTCTAATTAATGTCAGCCCCCAGAGAGGCTTTTCCTAACCATCTTATGGAAAGCACCGCCCAAGTTACATCATCTTACTTCTTTCTTTCTTAACTGTTCTAGTTCTGTAAATACTGTATTTGTATCTCTCTCCCATAAGCTTTATGAGGACACAGTCCTGTCATTTTTCCTTTCGTTTCCTCAGGTTTTGTTGTACAGAATAGTACTTGGCACACATTAGTACATTTACTATCTATTGGGTCAGTGAACAAGTACAACTCATTATATACCTGCTTGTTTTTAGGTATGTAGAGATTAACAATTACTATTTACTCAAAATTGCTTTAAAGAAATAAAATTTCACTTCAGCTTTAATTGTAAAGAAATAGTAATTACATATAGATTTCCATGAAAATTATTGGAATTTCTTTTTAGAACTATGCTTTATTGATACGACACTTTGTAGTTTGCATTAAGATCCACTTTAGCAAGCATGTCCAAATGATCGAGTTATTAATTTGTGTATTTTACACAAAATAAAGTATTATCTCACTGATATTTGGGATTTTGCATGAAACAGTTACTCTCAGGAACTTGTGTGTAGCATGTATTGGAAGCTTACATCCAAGGGTGAGCTCATAGTATAGAATTATAAGTGCCAAGAAAATGCTTTCATTATTAGAATATAAGTTGCTATCTCTGGTTATCAGTAAATTATACAAAGTTATTTAAGAATTGCATTATGTTTCTAGACAGAAGAAATTGAGATCTTTTTTTTACATAAGAATAGTGGTTACTTTTTAAACTTTGGGAAGCAGAACACAACTCCACTAATTTAAGTAGTTTTTCTTAAGTAAATTTAAGCAGCAACTTTTTCCTTCAGTGATCTAATAGTAGCCTATTGTACAAATTTCAGTATCTTTATATCTCAAAATTCTTATGCCCCTTACTTGATTTTGGCAATAAGTTACTATTATGATTAGTGGTGGATGATTACTAAAATCTCAGTGGTTTGAAAGGTCTACCTACTTTCCAAAGATGAGAAAAAAATGCTTGGATATAATAATGTTTTGCTCTACTGCTGAACAAGGTAGCATTTTTTACTGAGCCCCATGAGAAGAAGGAACACTCTTTTGGGTGCTATAAAAACAAAACAAACTCCTTCCCTGGGGTGTTCTGACTTCCTTTGCTGTGTGCATGTCCCATGTAGCTTTTTTTTAGATCTGTATCAGTAAGAGAGTAGGAGGCAGTGCTATTATATGCAAGGGAGAAATCACTTTTGAGGCTAATAGGTGAATTTTATATTTAAACCTATATTTGGAAACTATTTAGTTCAATAATTGTGTAAAATAATATCTGATCATCTGTAGATTAATTCTTACCCACAAACATTTAAAAAAGTATCATTGGATGCACTGCTTTTCCTCACTTGGAATTGCTAAATGCTAAGTACCTAAATGAAATCCTATGTAATAAAAGGGTAATATGCAAATTGACTCTAATGGCAGAACAACAGCTGGACCAGTCACTATGAGGCACAATGACCACCTCTTGATCCCTTTGCCCAGCTGGCAGGCTCCGATCGCCTGATGGCCACCCGCGGTGGGGGTGGAGTCAGTGAGCGGGCAGGAACAGCCAACCTCTTGGTCCCTTCCCCCGGCCATCAGGCACTGATCACCAGATGGCAAACGGGGAACCGGGGATGGGGGTGGGGGCGGATGTGGGCAGCTGGGGAAGATGGCCCTGATCTCAGGCCAGGCCTAGGGACGGTACCCGCGCATGAATTTTGTGCGCCAAGTCTCTAGTACAATTATAAAGGAAAACCAAACATTTAATTGCAAAGTCAAGAATAAGCAATGTTTTTTAAAATTTTAATTTGTATGACATTAGCATTTCATTTGTGTGAATATCAGGAGTTAACTTATTTATCAATTAAGAACTTAGATTGTGTTATTCTCTGTTTATATTTTAGATGTTATCTCTTTATGTTCTTTATGTAATCTACCTTCTTGATTTATGGGAAGGTGTAGGTTTTAATGATTCTTACCATTTTGGAACATGTTGGAGAATATGATAAAAGCTGGATAACAACTTCCAGATAAATACGATATTTCACATAGGCACAAAATATTATACCCTTGAAATCTAGTTAATGAAAAGCTCTGAAACAGAAACAAACTCATAGATAGAGAACAAATTGATGGTAACCAGATGGGAGGGGCATTGAGGGACTGGATGAAAAAGGAGAAAGGGGTAAGTACAAATTGGCAGTGATAGAAACAATCACAGGGAACTAAAAGATAACATAGGGAATAAAGTCAGTACTATTGTTGTAACTATGCATGTTGTTAGATGGGTACTAAACTTATGGGAGTTTCACTTTGTAAGTTATATAAATGTTTAATCACTGTATGTTCACCTGAAACTATTAATATTGTAATTGTAATTGAAAAATAAAAAAAAATATAAAAAAAAATAATAGCCCAGTCAGCATGGTTCAGTGGTTGAGCATTGGCCTATGAACCAGGAGGTCACAGTTCCATTCCTAGTCAAGGCACATGCCCGGGTTGTGGACTAGGAAATTATTTTAATTACTTGGTGTTTTTATTTCTGAGAAGACATTGCCAACCAAAGATACTAAGGTATTTTTGTACATAAATATGTACATATATTCTAGATTTCTTAGAGCTAGCCCATAGCCAATAATATCATGATATTCTTACTGTGATAGTGTTAAAAATGTGCTTTAGTGTTCACCAGTATAAAGAAATGCTGACAAGTCCATAGTGTTCAAAAATAGATAAAATAAAATATCAGAAACATTTATAATTTCCTACTTGATCATTTTGTCAGCTTTATTAGTTTAAATGCTTAACTATTTGGAGCACATGCAGGATTAAAATGAATAAATTTATGGCATGATGAAACCATTATGTGGAATGTAGATTAAAATAAGAACAAACTAAGTACTATGTTTATTCTCTACTAGAGGCTCAGTGCACGAGATTTGTGCACTAGGGGAGAGGGGTGGTTCCTCAGCCTGGCCTGTGCCCTCTCGAAGTCAGGGAGCCCTTGGGGGATGTCCAACTGACAGCTTAGACCCGCTCAGGGCTTCTGGCTGAGCGGCACTCCCCCTGTGGGAGCACACTGACCACCAGAAGGCAGCTCCCACATTGAGCATCTGCCCCCTGGTGGTCAGTGTATGTCATAGTGACGGGTTGTTCTGCCATTTGGTTGATTTGCATATTAGCCTTCTATTATACACTAGAGGCCTGGTGCATGAAAATTCGTGCTCTGGGAGGGAGGTCCCTCAACCTGGCCTGCCCCCTCTCACAGTCCAGGAGCCCTCAGGGGATGTCCTACTGATTGCTTACAGGCCTAAGCCACAGTCTGGCCTCCCTCTGCAGGAGGCGACCAGCCAATCAGGGGAAGGCACTGCCCCCATCACCCCCTCGCTGCCGCTGCCACTGCTGGCCGCTGGGGCTGCAAGGCCTGAGCCCCGGGCCTCGCAGCTGCTGGGGCTCATGGCTTCCTGAGCCCCGGGCCTCACAGCCGCCGCCTTGGCTGCCTCCTCTCAACCCTCGCAGCCACTGCGGCTTTGCCTGGAAGACATCTGCTCTAATTAGCATATTACCCTTTTATAAGTATAGAGGATTACTGTATCTTATAGAGAAAATGATGAAATTAAAGCTCATGTTTATTTTAAATACAGGGTCTTGTCTGAAATGTAAAGGTGTTTTAAGCCACCCACCTATTTCAAAGATGGTACTGATAGACCACCTGCTGTTAACATGCTGACAGGAAAGTGCAGGGATGTAAGAGAGTTTTGGTGATTTGCTTGCCTCTGATTATAAATGACGTGAAAATCATTGATCCTATGCTCTTACAAATGAATTGCTAAAGTATTCAAATCTTTGTGCAAAAATGAAGGCTGTTATAAGGGATTACCATTAGCTTCTCTTAATTTTTATTATTATTATGTGAATACTTGTTAATACTGGATAATCAAATATAAATCATGTATAATACTCTTTAACATCTCTAAATGCTATACTTTGTGAATGTGGTTTGGCACTTTCTGATTGAAATGTAGGAAACCTCATTGAACATCATAAATGGTAGATCAGTTATGCCTAAAAATTAGAGAAAAGGGAGCAAAGTATGCAAAGTGACCTTAGCTAAGGTAGTAAAAATATTTTTAGGAATTAGATGCCTTCCATACAAGGCAAGATCTGGTTAAATATGCGGAGTATATTAGATAGAACAAAGCTAGAATTTTTTGAGATTGTGGATTGTATGTTCAGTGACTAAAATTGCAATCTTTGAGTAGAGAATGAAGGAAATTAGAATAATCATATGATTCTTAATTCCTCCCTCCCAATATGGAAATATCTAATTCTAACCAGTCAATACACCAAAAGTGCCAGTGTTGCTGAATAGCATTTCAGTTTTTTTATCCATTAATAAAGTTTACTATATAGACTCACATTCCTTCTGATGGTTGTATCAAGATGAGAAGAATGTACAAAACTCTTTAATTTTGGTTGTAAGTCAAGAGATGGAATAGTGAGCTATTATATTTGTGAATAATCAGCTACAGATTTCTGTTTGACATTTAGGTGGTTTTATCCGAAGAATGTGTAAAGAGTGTTCTAGGTCCTTTCCCACTCATAAACTTTCAAAACTACAAAATCATGATTCATTTTAGAAGGGCAGCTGCTCCAACTTGCCCTCCTTATGTTCATCCATGGCACTGAAAACTTGCCATTCCACTCTCTCAGCATGCCTCTCTTTGGAAACAACTTAATTGTATGAGATTGTTGTAATGTAGCTTTAAGTTCTTCTGAAGATCATAGGTCAAGATGAAAATTAAAGGTGAGCTTTGCTTTATAGTGTCAATTATACCTTTTGGAGCAGTGGTGGATTATTGATCAAACATTTTTAATAATAAGCTTCAGTCTAGATTAATTTGTATTATGTAAGGTTCATTAAAGGTAACATCAACATAGAATGAAATTGTGAAATTTTTAATCCTGGAGGTTCCTGCCTTTTTATCCTTAATGAAATTAGTTATTAATGAAATTTTTAGTGAAATTTAAAATCAAGAAAAAATGATAAGGTATCCGTAAGTTTTCCCAAAATGCTTCTGCAGTTGCTGTCTTCCAGATCTGAACTCTCCCATTGTAAAACAGCAGGGTAGCAACATTTTAGCATTTATTAATAGGTGCTTACAAATATTACTCTGTGATTAAATCTCTCTTTTATACAACCGTCGTGCAGATTTAAAGGAAAGAGGATTTATGGAAAAGTCATTTGCCTTTATGATATAGCGCTAGGCTTTTGAAATTAGTATTAAAGAAAAAATGTTTGACTTGCTCAATGAGCAAAAAACTTCTTGTGGGCGGGGGGGCGGGGGGCTTGATTATGCTACCAAAAGAAAAATACCTGGCTGCCTTATGTTCTAAACACTTAATTCTATAGGTCAAACACCTTTCTTCCCAAATCCCTGCAGCAAGTGACCTAATCAAACAAAAGTAGGGAAAAATGGGAGGCAGCCCAGGGATGGTGGTTCATTTGCAAGCAGCTGTTTGCTACTGTCAGAACAAAGGCAAGTTAGAGTTGCATTAAAGGATATGACAGCCCACTCCCCTAATAATACTTAGCTTCTACTGTTTGGTTGAAAAAGTGACTGACTTGAGTAGCTAGGTACTTATAAGGGCTTGGGATAATGTTTCAAAATACAGGATTATTAAGTAAAGTTTACTAAAGCGCCATTATAATGCTTCTGAGTGACAGAAACATTATGAATATGCTAAGTTCAATAGGTTTTTAATTGCATTGCTGTTGTTATGTAGGATTTGAACTATGATATATTTGAGTCTATTTAATGTTGCACCATAGATTCTTTATGTACTTTGTAAATGTGAAACAGCAGTTAAATCTTATTCTTTGGAATAGTATTTGAGTGCAAAAACCTCTTACATGTTTACATGGAAAAAGATTTGCCTTTTGTTTGTGGCTTGATACATAACCTGCTTGTCCTTGGGGTTTGTTTTTGGAAGGGGACCGAGGACTGATTGTGTGACTTACGTGCTGATGGGAAATGGAGAATATCACCTGTATCTGGCACGTGTATTTTTAATTATGGATTTAAAAATATTCCAGAGGAGGTACATTTTCTTCCAACCTGACTTTTTAATGCACAGTAAACAATATGTCCTTCACTTGAACTCTTTCTCCCATAAATCAATTGTGCATTTGCTATAGTACTTCAACTTCTTAAAGTACATAAAGGAGAATACTGAATATCAAGTGCTTGTGGAATAGTCTTTATTCATTTGAATAAGAATCTAACTCTTGAGAAATTTTCACTTTTTTTTTTGGTCTTTAAGGGAACAGTTAAGGTTGTTTAAAAAGTTACCATTTTTTAAAAAGTTGGCATATTTAATTTTCAGAACATTGGAAAAAAACCTAAACCATTAAAATCCTTTCCACATCTGACTTACATGATAGAAGTGCATTCAAAAATATATTTAGAACTGTGAACAGCACCCACCAGAGGAGCTGCTACCAACTGAGGAGCAGCTGCTACTACAACCGCCCGAGGAGCAACCGCAGCCCGAGGAGCCACTGCCACCGAAGGAGCAGCCACTGAATGACTCAACATCTAGATATGGCGGTACAATCAAACATGGGGAGACAAAGAAACCCCCAAAGGAAAGAAAAGGAGGACTCGCCAGAAAAGCAGCTAAGTGATACAGAGGCATTCAACATAATAGAAAAAGAATTCAGATTAAGGGTCCTAGAGTGCATAAACCGGATGGAGGAAAAAATCAACAACTTATGCAAGAAGCAAGAAAAAACAGATGAAAAAAATCAATAAATTATGTAAGAACCAAGAAGAAATGAAGAGTGATATAGCTGCAATAAAAAACACCATTGAAAGTTTCAACAGTAGACTAGGAAAAGTGGAGGACCGAATTAGCGAATTAGAAGACAGGAAAACAAAACACACCCAAACTGAACTGCAATTGGAGAAAAAAATTAAAAGACAGGAGGAGAGCTTAAGTGAGCTATGGGACAACATGAAGCGAAACAACATATGAATAATAGGGGTGCCAGAACAACAGAAAGAGGAACAAGGGTTAGAAAACCTATTTGAAGAAATAATATCAGAAAACTTCCCAGAGGTGGGGAAGAAAAAAATCACACAAGCACAGAGAGTCCCAAACAAGGTGAACCCAAAAAGACCCACACCAAGACACATCATAATTACCATGGCAAATGTTCAGGACAAAGAGAGAATCTTAAAGGCTGCAAGAGAGAGACGGAAAGTTACATTCAAGGGATCTCCCATTAGATTATCAAATGATTTCTCAACAGAAACACATCAGGCCAGAAAAGAATGGACAGAAATTTACAAAGTGATGCAAAGCAAAGGACTGAATCCAAGAATACTCTATCCAGCAAGGCTATCACTCAAAATTGAAGAGGAAATAAGAAGCTTCACAAACAAAAAAAGGCTAAGGGAGTTTATCACCACCAAGCCAGCCATGCAAGAAATGCTAAAGGGACTGGTGTAAAAAGAAGAAATAAAAATCTCAGAAAGAAAACAGCCACACACAAAAAAGAAATGGCTACAAACAAGTACCTTTCAATAATAACTTTAAATGTAAACGGACTAAATGCTCCAACCAAAAGACATCGAGTAGCTGAATGGATAAAAAAACATGACCCATACATTTGCTGTCTACAAGAGACCCACCTCAGAAGAAGGGACTCACACAGACTGAAAGTGAAGGGATGAAAAAATATCTTTCAGGCAAATGAAAATGAAAAAAAAGCTGGGGTAGCAATACTTATATCGGACAAAATAGACCTCAAAGTGAAGGCCATAACAAGAGATAAGGAAGGCCACTTCATAATACTAAAGGGATCAATACAACAAGAAGATATAACCCTGTTAAACATATATGCACCCAATGCATGAGCACCGAAATACATAAAAAAATTCCTGGAAGATATCAAAGGAGTGATTGACAACAATACAGTCATAGTAGGGGACTTTAATACACCACTGACATCACTGAATAAATCCTCTAGACAAACAATCAGCAAAGAAACAGCAATCCTAAATGACTCACTTGATCAGATGGACTTAATTGACATCTTCAGAACACTTCACCCCAAAGCCAAGGAATATACATTCTTCTCAAGGGCTCATGGGACATATTCAAAAATAGACCACATATTGGGTCATAAACAAAGTCTCCCAAAATTCAAGAAGATTGAAATCATACCAAGCATCTTCTCAGACCACGATGGCATAATATTAAAAATAAACTACAATAAAAACAACCCAAAATACTCAAACACTTGGAAGCTGAATAGCATGTTATTAAATATTGATTGGGTTACCAATGAGATCAAAGAAGAAATTAAAAACATCCTGGAAACTAATGACAATGAAAACACAACAATCCAAAACCTATGGGACACAATGAAAGCAGTCCTGAGAGGGAAGTTTATAGCTCTACAGGCCTATCTCAAAAAACAAGAAAAAATGGTAGTCAATCATCTAACTCTACAACTCAAAGAATTAGAAAGAGAGCAACAAGAAAAGCCCAGAGTGAGCAGAAGGAAGGAGATAATAATGATAAGGGCAGAAATAAATGACATAGAGACAAAAAAAAATACAAAAGATCAATGAAACCAAGAGCTGATTCTTTGAAAGGATAAACAAGATTGATGAACCTCTAGGCAGGCTCACTCAGCTCGCAGGCTCACTCACTCACTCTCGTGGTATCCATTTAAATACTCGTGGGTTGATTGATTACTCACGGGGTGTGATTAAGTAATTAAGCTGAGGAGCCACTCGGAGCCACCAGGTGCCCACCCTTGAGGTTTTCGCAGAACCAGCTGGGCCAGAGCCTCTGCTCCTCCCCAGGGATGAAGCTGGCAGCCTGGGCTCCTCACAGGCCCCCCACGGCCAGCCCTCCCCCCCCAGTGCTGCCAGGCTGCTGTGGCTTCCATGACCCGGGCACAGCACTGGCCCTGCCTTGCCTGAGCTCAATCCCTGTTAGCTGTGACGCTGTTGCCCCATTTTGCTTCCATTAAAAATATCTGTGTATTTCCAGAAAAAAAAAAAACAACATAAAGGGGAGGTAATAAAAGGGAAGTTATTGTATAAAATCAAAGTTGTAGTCAGTGTAAAATGGACTTTTATATCTAGATGAAGTTTTATATAAGCTCCAGCAACCACACAGCACAAAAAAGAAAAAAGAAAAAAATATATTTAAAAAATTGGTACCTGGCCAAAAGTGAGATTCAGGTTGGTTTTATCATATGCTTTGAATATGTTCCTGGAATGTTTTTAAAGGAAATATTTGTATGTTGATATCTTTTTTCATTTACTCTTTTCATACCTTTGTATATATTCTACCATGAAATAATTATTTCAGAATGCCAACATTTATTTTTAAGCCTATATCTTCATTATATTGTATTCAATAGGTACTGTTTTCCTGTGAAGCTCTTAATTATACTAAAGTGAAAAACCTGTGATCTTTTACACTCATTTAAATGTGCTATATACCATTACTTTGATTCTATTAGACCCGTGGTCGGCAAACTGCGGCTCGCAAGCCACATACTGCTCTTTGGCCCCTTGAGTGTGGCTCTTCCTAAGCCTTAGGAGTACCCTATTTAAGTTAATAACAGTGTACCTACCTATATAGTTTAAGTTTAAAAAATTTGGCTCTCTATGCTGAAACCGGTTTTGCTCAGTGGATAGAGCGTCGGCCTGCGGACTGAAAGGTCCCAGGTTCGATTCCAGTCAAGGGCATGTACCTGGGTTGCGGGCACATCCCCGGTAGGAGATGTGCAGGAGGCAGCTGATCGATGTTTCTGGCTCTCTATCTCTCCCCCTTCCTCTCTGTAAAAAATCAATAAAATATATTTAGAAAAAAAAATTTGGCTCTCAAAAGAAATTTCAATCGTTGTACTCTTGATATTTGGCTCTGTTGACTAATGAGTTTGCCGACCACTGTTAGACCATTTCAGATCACAAGAGAAATCCCTGCTTTACACTTAAAGAGCTGTTCATGTGATAACAGGTAGAATCACCTGAGTATCAGTGAATGCTTGTTTAACTTGAGTGACTAAGTTAAAGACCTTAGAAGTTAAAAGGACTTGGAGATGATTTAATCCAACCCCTTCATCTTTGACTTGAGAAAACGTTCATGACTTGATGCTTGCTCAGGCTAACGTAAGTTAGTGGCAGCATCAGGGTAACTCAGACCCTCAAACTGAGAAAAATTCTTAACTTACACTGTTATTCCCTGCCTTTGATTTTTATACAGCTTATTACTAAGCTATGGACTGGTGCTGGAGGGATTATATATATATATATATATATGTGTGTGTGTGTGTGTGTGTGTGTGTGTGTGTGTGTGTGTGTGTGTAAACAATTTAGTCTCTTATGGAGTAGAACTGAAAGTCTTAGTTGAATTGATTCATTTTCTGAAACAGGATTCTCTGGGTGCTCATCTTAACCACTCCTTTTCAACTCCTCATCTTGCAATATTGAGTCTTTCTATTTATGTCTCCCGAATCACTTTTTTTAAATCTTCACTGGAGGATATGTTTTATTGATTTCTGGAGAGAGGAAGAGAGAAGGAGGGAGGGGGGTAGGGAGGGAAAGAGAAAGAAACATCTATGTGAGAGAAACAGTGATCGGTTGTCTTCTGTTCTAGCCCCGACTGGGGATGGAACCAGCAACCTAGGTTTGTACCCTGACCGAAATCGAACCCTAAACCTTTTGGTGTATGGGATGATGCTCCAAGCAACTGAGCCACCTAGCCAGGGCTCCATAATTACTCTTTTTAATACAATAATTCCTCACTTAACGTCTTCAATAGGTTCTTGGAAACTGCAACTTTAAGTAAAATGGCATATAACCAGTTTTACCATAGTACCTATAATAATAAAAGTGTAATATCCTCATTAGACCGGACAGCCAAACAACCTTCCAGATGAAGCCAGGGCTGCGAGGGCTGAGCCCCTTGCACAAACTTTGTGCATTGGGCCTCTAGTAATTGATATAAACAATAATAAACAAATTCTACAAGAATAAAATAATTCTATATTTCTGGTCACAAAAAACAACATCAAACATCTCAGTAAAGACCCCAAACACTTCTAATACTAAACATTGAAATAAATGTGAGCTATACCTACATTTAAGAAAGAGGAATAAAAACAAGTAGGGTAATTACTTTCTAACCTACTTATTCCTGTTCTGGGTTGTAGGTGGCTGAACCTGTCTCTGGCAGTACAGGGTGGTAGGCATGAGCCACTCTGGACAGGATCCCCTTCCACGGCAGGGCACACTCACACCCACACTCACTCAAACTGGAACAATGCGCATATGACAGTTCACCTCATGTGCACATCTTTGGGATGTGGGAGGAAACCAGAGTATGCAGAGAAAAATCACACAGAGTTGGTAAGGATGTGAAAACTCTACAGAGACCGTGACCCTGGCAGGAAATTGATTTTCCCCCCCACCTCGTCAACTTTATAATGAAACTTCATTAGAGAAGCTGCTGTAGTGGGTTTTTTTTTTCTTTTTAAAAGAGTGCCAGTGAAGTAATAGTAATAACATTTTGTTATGATAGATATTCTCACTTTAAGATGACATAAAGTGGGATATTGGTCAGGATTGACTTTCAAACTAAAAAAAGTTTGCCTTTATCTCAGTGCATCAAAATTTATTGCTTCAATTGAGATGACTAATGTGGCATGACACAGTGGTTAAGAGCATCGTCTGGGGCCAGAATGGTTGAGTGTGTATCTCAGCCTGTTTTGTCTTAAACACGAGTGCTCTCCTGTTTATGACCTTGGGCCACGTAATCTCTCTGCGGCTTGTTTTACTTATATTTAAAATGAGGATTATAATAGCACTGTTGGAGGATTAAAGAAATGAATGTTTGCAAAGCATGGAGACCCATTTAAAAAAACACTTGGTATTGTTGAGAAAAAGGTTAGAGATTTTGCGGCTGGCTTAAATACATAGTTATAAGGATACCTTGCCCTTTAAAGTTATTGAGTGTGGCTTATCTGCTTAATAGCAATCAAAACTATTTAAAATGTTTAACTCGTGTTAAGCATAAATCAGGCTTGACAAAAGCAGTTTTATTGTGTTTGAAAGAAAGAGAAATCTCTGTAAATGAAGTTTACCGACTTAAAGAACAGACTAAGAATATTTATGAAAATCTGTAATTCTCCGTTTGTTTATTATATTACAATACTACATAGGTTTAATGAATAAGCATTTGTAGTTTCTGGTCCTAAAATGGTACTAGAATTTTGGGAGGAGTTTTATTCCTCTGTGTTAAGCTTACCTAGAGTCTTAAGGAAGACATAGTTTTCCCCGTGAATAAATTCCTTATTTTCAAAGCCTGTCTCCTAGGCATTGGAAGACTGTTAGGGTGCCTACCTTGCTTTTCTTCCCTAACATAACCTATCATGACTGAGTTTCTCATTACATAAGGCGAGTAGCTTATGTTCTTGCTGTAGGTCAGACATTACATGTATGTAGAAATTACTATAACATAGATTAGACATCTATTTATTAGTTGATATGACATTCTTACAATAATTTATTGTAAATAAGCAACTATTACTTTACCAAACTCAATGAATACTGATGGCATATTTTTGGGAAATTTTTCAAAACACACAAAAATACAGCAAACTATGAAATATGTTACTATGTGTATGCTTTTTAAATTATATGTTTGGAAAATATTTTTATTGGGAACATAATTGTTTGCTTTGTTAACATTTCTTGACTTAATGTAAAAACAGGTTTTAGAAGATTTATTTATACTTTTTATCAAAGCATGTATTTAAAAATTATTCTTTTGTTTGAAAGCTGTAAGTAATTAATGAAAAACCCTTTTTTACATGACATAGAATCATTCTGTTAGCTTCATATTTATTGTTTCTTCATTACTTTTTCCGAGTAATACTAAGACACTAGCAGATGGTCACTTTCCAACTGATTTGTCTTAAAATATAATAGTGCCAAAGAGAGATGTTGTAATGTGTCCTATCTAAATTAACAGGTTGTCATTTTCAATCATTTTATAATTATAAAACAGCTCAATGCCACATAAAGGCTGAAAGCTAGAGTAAATGGCATCATGGGAAACTTGAAATAAATACAGGCCTATGTGGTTTATAGTTCTATTCTCAAACACTATTTTCTTAAAATAGAACTTAACTATTTTCTTAAAAGGATGCACATGATACAGTATGGTAGCATTTTGATTCTATTGGATTCTAGTATAATTCATACTAAAAATTAGCAGTTTTAAAGCATATACATGCATTCTGAAAGAAAAAACTTCATTCAAAAGGATTTAATAAAATAAATATGCTAGCCTAAGAATGAACTCAAATATGAAAATAATTTATCTGCTTCACGCTTTTACCTATGCCTACACCCTATGAAGGAAGAGCTGTACCTTTGAGACTATAGGATTATTTTCAGTCCAGGACCAGACTGAAAGAAACATTGTAGGATTAGAAATGCAACGTGTAGATGAATAGATTCAGAGTAAGTGTGATTAGGAAATACCTGGAGAAACTGAACTATTCTTAAAACACAGGATTATTATTAAACAAACTTAGAGAAATTATAGAAATGCTTAGAAGTAAATGTTTGAAGAAACTAGAATTATCACAGTTGAAAGTAAATCATTTGTTTCAAACTTTCTCTGCCACTAAATTGCCACTAAATATGTGTTCTTGGGCAGACACTTAGATCTGGGCTATTATTTCTTCATATAGAATGTTGGACAACTCTTACATCCTTTTTAAAAGCTTTAACTATTTGGTGATTAATTAGATGTACTCACCCCAGAGTAAAATATTTAAAATGCATTTGCCCAAGGTGTATTTGTAATGAAGTGCAAGGGAGTTCTTATAATGACTCTTCTTCAGATCTGCAATAAAAAATTAGGAGTTATAGAAACTCAAATATAAAACAATGAATTTTATTTCAGGTCCTAAATGCTAGCCCTATACCAAAAACAAGTCCTATAAATATGCTGAAAGTTGTTTGGTTCCTAATCTGAACAAAGAAAGTAATAATTATTCAAGTTACCTCACTATCTATAGAGATACCCTCATGTTTTTCCCGTTTCCAAGAGTGATCATTTGTATATCCTTATGGGTGCCCTTCCCTCTTGGAATGCTTTCTAGCATGTTACTCAAGCCTCACATATCACCAGGAGAGTTATTTCTTAAGTCGTTGGATGTTTCCTGTCTCCTTCAAAGACACGAAACAACCTTCTCTGATTTGTACAGTGATGGAAGATTAAGTTAACCCTAGTGCTTTCTTAACTTTGAGTGTTTTATAGAAAACAATTTTAAGATCCCTTAGTCCTACCCCCTCAGATCTTGATTTTTACCAGTACAATGGCTTATTACAGTCTTTTAACATTGTAGTGGTATTACCCTCTACCCCCAAATCCCTGACACCACTTCTCCTATATTTGTTTGAAATACCAGTATACTCAAATTGCATATAATGGGATAAATAGGTTTATAGGCTAAATGTGAAACTATATATTGTTATGAAACAGTATGGCGATCTTACGGATACACAGCTCAGAGTAATGAGTGATACAATTTTTTTTGGCAAGGCATTCATTTCTGTGTACTTTAAATATTAACCCTATGTTAATATTTGCATTTTTCTGTCAAATCACTTTTATTTTTTCACAAACTCTTACAAATAGTACAGGAAGGAAGAAAGGAAGGGAGGGAAGGACTGAAAGAGTCACCTTTGAGGTTGCTGTTACTCCTTGGTGTCTTCCTCTCTGTGTTGTCAATCTGCTCATCCTTCAAGTTTAAGCTGAGATCTTCCCTTCATAACATCCTTTTTTTTTTCACAGTTCCAGTTATTAATCTTCCTTTACCCAATTTTTTAATACCACACAGTCTGTGCCACATAATTAAATATTTACTCACACATACACACACATGGTTTATAGTTGTAAGTGCACTAAACAGTTAATTCTTGTATTAATAATTATTGTATTATTTATTTATATTACAGCTGTAAACCTACTTTTGCTCACCCCGTGTGTGTAGGGTGGGACACACACACACACAGACACACACACACACACACACACACACACGCACACATTCTTGCATCAATTTGTTTCTCAGACTATTCAAGGTGAAGTCCATGTCATGTCTTAATCTTGCCCTATATCTGCTTCAGATTCTGCTACAGATTCTGCTAAATCACCAAAGTGGTAGTCAGTGAATATTTGATTAATTCATTTGTTTTTTCCTTTTGAAGGCAAAAATTGTGTAGAGATCTACTACCTTCCCAATTTTTCCCATGTGTCCACTA
Organism: Myotis lucifugus; assembly: GCF_000147115.1. NCBI lineage: Eukaryota > Metazoa > Chordata > Mammalia > Chiroptera > Vespertilionidae > Myotis > Myotis lucifugus. Next base: position 7,492,921 of record NW_005871073.1, read on the forward strand.
TTTCAACTGACCTCCCTTCTTTTCCGGTATGCCACCATAGGTAGAAGTAGAAGTTGTTAGGTTACATAGAATTTGCAAAGTTTGTTTTCTGAGGAAAAATATGAAGACAGAAAAGTGCTGATTTCATGACATGTTGTTCTAATGAGAATAGAAAAATTGATTAAATATCCAAGAATCAGGTTGGTGCTAAATAGGCAGCACCCCCCCCCCCCAATAATCCTTGTGGTTTGCAGCGTTTAGTGGTTTCACCTATTGTTTAAGGGACACTGCTTTCTAACAAACTTAATGAAGGATTTCGCCAAATATACTACGAATAAGATAGTCCACATAGATTCTAGGTTCTTTTGGTATTCATCATAGTTAAATTCAATTTTATCTAACAATTTACCGTAAAAAACCGTTTACCAAGTAAAAAAGACATGCTTTCCGCAAAGCATGTCCAGATAATTAGAGCTGTTTATATGGATAATGATGACATGGTAAGCATGAACACAGTTTGAAAAATTAGGAACATGGTAAACATACACCTTAACTTTATGGGTAGAAGATAACCCTGAGGGAGAGACTAAATGCCTCTTTTGTTTCCGTGACATCTTTTAAACGGATATATATGGTGTCTGTTTTTACAGTTCATCAGATGCTCATAGCTCCTTTCAGCTAGTTCTGGTAGATAATTAAGACCTAATACATCTATTGTATGGAATGCACCGACTTCCCTCCAATGCCTCTAGATTAGCAGAATTGGAGAAATATAACCCTCAACCATTTTATGCAGGGCTTCATTCTTTTGTGAAATCCTAGTTGAGAAAAAGTGTTTTAACCTTCAGGTGCATCAAACTTTATTTCTCCACAGATACGCTTTTGAGAAACTTTATTTCTCCACAAATACGCTTTTGAGAAACTTTATTTCTCCACAAATATGCTTTTTCCCCCCTCCTTCTGGATTATTATTCTTTGACCCAATTTGTTAGTGGTTAAGATGTATTGACTATGCAATATAGTCCAGATCTTGTCGTCCCTCTTTGTTTTCAAAGTTTTAAATGTTGTATCCATGTTTTATTGACAGCATTTTTTTCTACTTAATTATGTCTTTTGTTGACAGCTCAAACTGTCTCTGTTTACTCTTATTTGGAATGCAGCTGGCAACAGCAGTTGGTTTGTGAAACCAAAGCACATAATTAGCTTCTCCAGTTAAGCTAGTGTGTTTCATTAGGAGAAAGGATTTTAATCGGGTTTGCTGCTTTAGTCTGAGAAGTTACCCATTTCATCTTCATGGTGGTATATTTTATATGAGAACTTCAGCAGAGAATTTTTTTTAAAAAAGTGTAACATTCTATTACTACTTGAATACTAAAATATTCCAAAAAGTAATTTTGTTTTTGAGTTATTGGTTGGACCAAGAAAATTAGATACAGTATTTATTGTAAGTGTTAGAATGAACTTAGTGGGACCAATAGAAACATTTGGGATCTTGTTGTTTTCACACCTATTTGTCTGAATAATCAAGCTTTGTTGTAGATTTTTGAAAGAATGTCAATACCTTTCTACTCCAATTTTCAAGGATTCTTTGTAGTTACTAGTTCTAAAATAAAACAGATAGTCCCTGACTTAAAATGATTCAACTTATGATTTTTTGACTTTATGATATGCAAAAGCAATTCACATTCAGTAGGAACTACTTTGAATTTTGATCCCTTCCTGGCTGGCTGTATGTGGTACAGTACTCTGTTGTGATATAGGCAGTGGCAGCAAGATGATTTTGCCCAACTGTAAGCTGGTGTAAGTGTTCTAAAATGCGATGTTTGATAGGTTATGTGTATGAAATGCATTTCTGACTTAGGATTTTTTCAATTTAGGATGGGCTTATTAGGACGTAATGTAAAAATGGGAAGAAAATACTTAACCGATAAATTTCATCCTATAAGATTTCTTATCTTTTGGCTACTTAACCTGGTAAGTTGCCCCGGGTTTCTCCTGATACTGCACCAAACTGTGATTGTCCATTCTCTTCTCCTAGGTATCAGCCAGTTCAACTTTATTATTTTTGCATTTCTAATGCTTTACCAGAATTCCCATAATTATTACATTTTCTTTTTTAATTTTAAGTAGTTTTCTTGCTTACCTGCTTAGGCAAAATACAGATTTTTCTTTCTTTTTAAATATCTAAGGTACATGGTATTTTTGCAAGCAGAATTGTGGCCCTGGTAGTAGAGACACACTACAAATATTAAAATAAAACGTCTTAGTTGTTAATGTTTACACTTACCTAAATGTTTTGGATTGAGAAGAATTTTTCCTCTCTTTTCAGATAAAATTGTTTTATTAATTATTCGTCCTATGAGAATGAAAACATTTATTTCGTGAATGATTTTTAAAGAATCTTGTCACCATTTCCCCTCCTCGAATTATGTTTAACAGAATACAGTTTCGTAGAAGATATTGTGGAATTCTTTTACTAAAGTTTTACCAAACCTTTTGACCTACTCCGCCAAATTGCACAGTTTTCTGTCTGGTATTTTAATTTTAAATAAAAAATTGCTAATGATGAAAACTAAAATTTATTGAATGATTTCAGACTAACTACAGGGTGAGGCAAAAAGGTTTGCAGTTCTTAAGATGGAAAATAATACAGTAATTAATAAATAATATTATAAGAATAAACTTTCTCCACTCACAAACTATAAACCTACTTTTGCTCTATTCTATATGTACTGAACAGTGTGTATGTATTATTTCATGTAACGCTCCCAAAAACTCTTAGTCAGTGTTATCTTTTTTTTTTTTTTTTTTTTTTTTTTTTTTTTTTTTAAATATATTTTATTGATTTTCCACAGAGAGGAAGGGAGAGAGATAGAGAGTTAGAAACATCGATGAGAGAGAAACATCGATCAGCTGCCTCCTGCACATCTCCTACTGGGGATGTGCCCGCAACCCAGGTACATGCCCCTTGACCGGAATCGAACCTGGGACCTTTCAGTCCGCAGGCCGACGCTCTATCCACTGAGCCAAACCGGTTTCGGCCAGTGTTATCTTTATAGCTGGGAAAGTCACCTGTTCTAGAGAAATGTGGCTTATGTGTGACCCAGTACTGAGTTTAAGTAAATAAAACAGAAAAGAATAAGTACATTGAATCATGGTAGTTGTCCTGCTGTTGAAGAAGATAATTTTAATTTTTTTACTGTAGACTGACAGAATTAAAAAATACGTTTATAATAGTATTGCTTTTACACTAGTTGAATGGGGTAGAGAGCGCTTCAAAATTGTAACCTAAAAAATAGTGCTCCAAAAAAAATACAACAAACGAACTTAAAGAATACTTTTGAAAACAAGTAGGATTATTTTAGAAAACAAATAATCTCAATGGAATCTAGTTAAGGAAATAAAAATAATTAACAGAACATCGTGAAAACAGTGTATGGAATTAGAGATATAAAATTGTGAATTTGTTTCAGGATTTTATCTTATAATAGTTATTATTCTAAAAGTAATGAATATAAAAAAATAGAAGTAAGGTGGGGAAAGTTAAGTAAACCATTTTGAGCTAGAAATAATGTATATGGCACTGATTTTACCCTTTCATTTATAATACTTGGTTTATAAATGTTAAATTAATGTTTTAATGTTTACATTTGTCTTTATATCTCCTCACTTACTATTTCATCTTTATATTCAAATGATTTTTTTTAATTTGAAGTTTTATGTTAAGGTATTAATGATTAGTGGTTCCAATTAGTAAAAACTTCCTATAACCACAGCTGCTGACTGCCTCAGCGCCTTGGTACCAGTTCTTTGCTGAAGATTGATGGGAATATACTGCCGCTTCCTAGTTAATTACTGTCTCCAGATAGTAAAGGAAAGGCCTTGTTTGTATGGTCACACGGCCCTGGTCAGTCCAGCTCAATTTCTGTTACATGATTGACTGAGAGGAGTAGAAAAGCTACTCTCTCAGTCTCTGACCGGAATGCATGATAAGGCGTGGTGTCAAAAAGGGCAAGATGGGGATCACAGCAATTAGGGCGGAGGCAAAGTAGTTTCCTTGACTACCAGAGGAGACGTTGTGATTTATTATTTATTACTTCAAAACCTCATTCTGTGCTTTCATTACGGATTTGGATTTCCATAATCTCCACCCCCACCCCATTTGAATACCCTGTTACTATTGTTAGGATGTACACTGAAACAGGATGTTACTCTGAAACAGGAGCTAAATTAGGCTTACCCTTAGTTCTGTGAAATCTAGAGAGGTCATCTTAGGTCACAGTAAACTGAAATTAAATGGATCTTACCTTGGGTGATGTTGCTAATCAACACTTACTAACAACTTAAATCTGACCCCAGTGGGGATCTTCAGAGAAGCATGACTGCAGTAAGTTTTTCCCTTTTTTGTTGAAAGCAATTTAAAGTAGTTTGTACCACCGTGTATTATTTTATGCATAAAATACATTTTTGCAATTATTTGCATAATTATATACTTTTTATGTTGCCCAAATTATAGTCTTGTAAATTTGATGGTAATCACATAATTCTTTGCCAGAAAACAAAAGTTCAGCTTCTTAGAGTGAGTTAACCATCAGATAATTTTGTATTTCCTATTTGTTTTCTCTTCCTAAATATTTCTCAGATACTTACTAACTTTGCAGATGATGCTCTAAGTTGACTACTTATTCTGCATTGTTAAGAATCAAATGTGATAAGCTTTTAAACATGGTTTTTTTATTTAAACAACAAAAACTGACAAATAAAATTAATTTTAAACCTTTATTGGATTCTTATTCAAAATGAATTATTTGCATGTATTGTTTACATTCTTTCTGTCAGAATTTCTGCCTGAGGATTCTATATATAATTAATGTAAGAAAAACAAGATAGTGATCCCTTGGTAGTAAACTGGTAATGGATTAAAAGACCATAGCTCTGAAATTCCAGGAATGTGACACACTTTCTCAGAAAGATGCACTTAGTGTTGAGGTCTAGATATATTGAAAAGTGCCCTCTAGTGTACTTAGCCAAAGCTAGACATTCTGAGTATATATATGTGTGTGTGTGTGTATGTGTGTGTGTGTGTGTGTATATATATGTATATAATTGCTATTTAAGAGGGATTACTATAAATAAATTTATAAGTAATAAATTTATAAGTAATATTAAATATGATTTAAGGAGAATCATTACTTTGTCCAGAGTATAGCTTTGAGTATTCACTTAGAATGTAATGTCTAACATTAGCTAAGCTAGCTCAGGGAATTTATTTTAGGATTTGGACTGGATTAGTGCTTTTCAAATTGTAGTGTGCCACCCATTATCAGTTTGTGAAGATAGTATTTAGTGGGTATGAACAGCACTTAAATGAAAGAGAATAGCAAATAGAGTCCATCCTATATAATAAAAGGCTAATATGCAAACCGATTGACTAACGGAACATGATGCGCACTGACCACAAAGGGGCAGATGCTCAACACAGGAGCTGCCCCATGGTGATCAGTGTGCACAGGGGGAGCGCCGCTCAGCCAGAAGCCAGGCTCATAGCTGGCGAGTGCAGCAGAGGTGTCGGGAGCCTCTCCCACCTCCGCAGTGCTGAGGATGTCTGACTGACAGCTTAGGCCTGCTCCTTGTGGTTGTTCAGCCCAAGTCCAGACAGACTCAAGGTATGGAGACAAGGAGACAGTGAGCTATGGGAGAATTTTAGAAGGGTTATTCACAAAATGGTGAGAGTGGAGGCTGTTACAGTGAGTCAGAAACTCTTCTTTTGATAAACAGTAAATTAGCACACTGTTTAGCAATCTTTATATAGCACACTGTCATTGAGTTTCCCAGCCCATAGAGTTTTACTTTCGTATTTTGAAAATACTGGATCAGCTTTTGATACCTTTGCAAAACATTCAAGTAAATATACATGAAATATTGAGTGTCTGAATCGAGGCTAGCCTTGCTGATTAAACAAGAACTATAGTGAGAAAAGATATTTTCAGAGAATACTTTCAAAACTATACATTTCCTATAATGTAGTACATTGTTAAAATGAAAGTTCTTAGAATGAAATAATAGCAGTAGTTTTAAAAATGACCTTGATGAGGCCTTTCTGTCCTTTCACTTCTGGTTCAATCCTTACCTGTCTCAGCTTGTGTATTCTCGATATTCACGATTTTAAATCGTTGCCTTTCCTGAGGAGCCTTCCTTGATATCTTTCCTGTCAAGATAGTTTTCTGTCTTTTGTGAGGGTATTCACCTTCCTCTCATTGTATGATATGCTCCTGCTTCATATTTTTAAGACTCAGCTGCTTAAAAGTTGAATCTGCACAGTTCCTTTCAGTATGCTGTGTTTTGCTTAGCACAGGGTGACCATTCAATAAATCTTTCAATGAAAAGTAAATGAACTAAGCAATGGAAATATACAATAAAAGCAAGATAATGAATAGGAAACGGAGTTCAAAAGGTTACAAATGGAATTACCTCCAGCAATTAAAATTGGATTTAATAACATTTGAACATATGATAAGTTACTATTGGCATGTTACCAGATATTTATTAAGTACCCAACTTTTTAGGTACTGTGATTTTAATTGTGAACAGAATAGAAACTATTTGCATCCTCAGGCAGACTTTCTCTTTCATCTTTAGTCAGAAAGCATGTGAGTTCATATTATAGCATGATGGGCACTGGGAAGATATCATGGAAAAATTCCTAATGGTACCTGAGAAAATAGTAGAGTTGCTTGTTGTTTAAGATTTTCTTTTTTATATATATTTTTTTATTTATTGCAGAGAGGAAGGGAGAGAGACAGAATCATTGATAGGCTGCCTCTTGCATGCCCCACACTTGGGATCCAGCCCACAATCAGGGCATATGGCCTGACTGGGAATCGAACCATGACCTCCTGGTTCATAGGATGCTGCTCAACCACTGAGCCATGTCAGCTGGCCTGGAGTTGCTTATTAAAGGTAGTTACATGATTTTTGCTACTGGACGTTTTAGATTTTTGACACCACAGTTATTTCTTATTTTTGCAGATATACCACATATATAACACAGTCTGAAAAGTGAATGGTAAGGATACTTAGAAATAGTGAGTACCTCTGGTTATTTTGGTTAAGGTGAATTGTTAATGCAATAGGAAACCAGGCTATACGCACCTTGGCAAGATGACAACCCTTATCCTATATAATAAAAGCCTAATATGCTAAGTGTCCGGTCATCTGTTCAACCAAAGTGTAATATGCTAATGATATGCTAAGGCCATTCAACCACTCACTATGACATGTACTGACCACCAGGGGGCAGACAGTCAACCGGTTGACCAGTCGCTATGACGTGCACTAACCACCAAGGGGCAGACTTTCCAACTGGTAGGTTAGCTTGGTGCTGGGGTCCGGCCGATTGGGACTGAGCAAGACAGGCTGGACATGGCCTGGAGTCCTCCTGCGGTCCCTCCCCAGGTGGCCAACCTTCCGCATCCCTCCCCGGCCTCGATCATGCATCCATGGGGTTCCTTGGCCTGGCCTGTATCCTCTCGCAATCCGGGACCCCTCGGGGGATGTTGGAGAGCTGTTTTCAGCCCAATCCCGCAGGCCAGGTGAGGGACTCCACTGGTGCACGAATTTGTGCACTGGGCCTCTAGTATAAAAATATATGCAGTTGTTTTCCATCTTTTCCATCTTCAGAGAGCATACCCCAACGGGTCCCTCTTAAAGCTTTATATGGCTCAGGAGAACTTTATCTGTGGTTACCTATACAGAATGATCTGTGTTTTCTTTGTGTGTGTGTGTGTGTATGTGTTTGATATCCACAGAGGACGTACCTATATAGACTTTCAATATATACTTATCACATAATAATGTGTAGGCAAGCATTTTCCTCAGAAATAATGAAATTGAATTTTGGTATGGTGATTAATTTATTCAACAAACTGACTTTGTACTAGACAGTGAAAACAGAGGTTACCAAGGTAATAGACCAAGATATAGAACCTTTTAGTCCTATTTCCTTTGAAACCTGCAGAGGTGTTGTAGTCTTTGATCATTTGGGTAATAAAAAATGCTGACATCTGAAAGCTAAGAAAAAAAATTGTAATGTTACGTGTAATGAAGTGTTCATCATTAAAATGTTTGTCACTAACTTTTGGGTGACTGGCATTTTGCCTATCAGGATTTCAAATAAAATTTCCACTTTTATAAATCACAAATGTGTAACTAGATGAGGGAATTATATGTTCAAAAATATAGTTTGCAAATTAAGTTTAATACAACCTATTGAAAATCTATGAAAAAAATCTATGAAAATCTTTAAATGTGCATTTGATGGATTAAATTTAAATACCTAGGAGAGATTTCTTAGGATTGCAGCGATACCCATGGTGAAAATAGGCTAAAAGGGTGCTGAAGTGAAGTGGCCTGGAAACTCAAAAAATTAACCGCTGATAGGACTTGACAAGGTACTAGGTATAGTGAGAGGAGCTGTTAAAGCTGGTCTTCTGATTCCTTTTTTAGTAATGTGACCTTGGATAAATCTCGGTAGCCTCCATTTTCTAAGCTTAACATTAACATCAAATGAAGTGCTTACTACAACCAAGCTCTGATCTAGATACTTGGGATAAAAACAAGAGGAAGTCTTTATTCCTGCTTTCAAGGAATTTGGTGTTTTAGAAGGAGAAACATAGAAGTAGATACGTGTGCAGCCATGTGGTAAGTGCAGAGAGAACGTCCATGGTGCATTGTCATAATTAGAACACAGTTCGGGAGGGGAAGTTTAAGAGACCTTAGGTGTGTGGTCAGAGAAGATGCCTCAGAGGAAGTTTCTCCAGTCTCGAATCTTAAAAAGGGAGGAGTAAGATTCCACCAGGCAGCCAGGATATCCTGTGGATTCAGTCAGGATCATTGTGATAATCACATGAGATAATGTATTCTAAGTTCTTGCAAGTCACTGTCCTAACTTCCATTGTATTGTGTGTACATACCTACGTGTACACACACACACACACACACACACACACAATTGGCAAATGAACTTTGTGTCCTCAAAATATTAGGGAGGAGAGATAAGAACAATATGGACTAGCTGACTTCTAATGGCCTATAATTGTGATTGCATAATCTGCAAATTATCTACATATAATGAGTTATTCCATTATATCTGGTTGTTAATTTACCAATTAGGTTCTTTCCTTAGATCACTGGAGATGGAATCCAGAACTTATGCCCAGGTGTCAAATGCACCACTTTTAAAAAAAGTATACTGGCAAAAGTGAGCACTTACAGTTGCCAGGCAGTGTTTTTGAAGACTTTACAATGTAGTGATTTATTTAATCCTTATAGAATTCTATGAGACATAGGAGTTATTATTTTCCAGATTTTACAGATAGGGAAACTGAAGTTTGGAGTTTTACCTCTGAGCAGCATCACTCAGCTAGGAAACAGGGGCACCTGGGTTCAGATCTAGGTGGTCTGTGCTGATCAGTGTATTTTCAAAATAGCATATGGTTCAGAAGTTCCTAGAAATATCCGTCTGGTCCCGAAGACCAAGACTTTCAAGTTATATGTGTAGCCAAGAATTAGGTTTTAAAGCACACAGGAAGTGCGCAAGCAAATTAGCCAAACAGTGGGATATAATTGGATACTTTTCTACAAGTTAATGTGGTTGACAAGCTTGCCAGAATACTGTTGCAGAGCTGAGCAGAGCAGAAACTGGAAATCAGATAGATGTCCGAAGACTCTTAATCCTATATAATAAAAGGCTAATATGCAAATTATTCACTTGACCAGGAGTTTGACCAGGGGGCAGGGCCAGCTGGCCCACTTCCCACACCCTATCCCCCCTGCTGGCCCCGCCTGATGGGCCCTGATTGGGGCGGGTGGGCCGGCCGGACCCCACCCATGCACAAATTCGTGCACCAGGTCTCTAGTTTTCTTATAAGAAGCACTTGCTTGTTTTTGAGAATTTTATCAAGCCTTCTGTGTTTCTTTTTGCCTTGAATAGCAAGTTGTTGTCTATTTTTAATCTGCATCTCACTAAAGAGCAGGACTAGTTCTTTATTTCCACATGCTTGGGGCATCCTTAGGAATATGGATGTGCTGGCTCTGATCTTTGCCTTTTTAGTAAGGCTCAGTCTACAAGAATAGTGCGTGTGGGGCACTACGATAGCTCACAGTAACCCCTCCTTTAATGCTTTTCTTTGAAAACCCTAACATTTATTATTGTGATTTTGGGAGTCTTAGCCACACAACTTGTGTAAGTGCAAACATTATCATTTCATCTTTGAACCAAGCCTGCCTTTTAATTTAAGCTCCTGATAGTTTTATACTGTATCTTCTGCTGTGGAAGACTTTAAGAGGAGGGAGCTCATGACCCCTAAATGGGGGTGGTGGGGAGTTGAGCATACTAGAGGGAATTCCAGATGGGGAGAATGGTATGAAGAAAGTTACAGAGGCAGGAAGGAACAGACTAGATTTTTAGATTATGAATAGATTATTTAAGACTCAATTTCATAGTGTAAGCAGATTAACTTGGTACATTTTAATGAATTATAGGGAATAAATAAATGGAATTTTATACATAGCACCTTGGTGTCACAGGTACCATTTGCTTCTTTTATATGACTAGTTAATTCCGAAAAAATAGATCACTCATCCCCCTTTCAGCATGTAAGGGCTAACACACAAACATCAGCAATGTGGCAACCATGGGATGTACTGGGAAGAAGCCTGGAATAAGTTGGGGGAGAATTTGGAACACAGAGCATGAAGGTAATTATGGTTGGGAAATAGGAAAAACACATGCAAACTATAGGAGACAGATCCTTGCTTGAGCAAACTACCTCTTTCTTTATTGAATAAGTGTGTTTGCGCACAGGTTATCCAAGAAAAATGTATCTCAGACGCAGTAAGGGAATGAATTGTGGTGCAGGGAATAGGGAATGTGCAGTCTGTGGAAAAGCCGCCAGGATCTCCATATCAGTGTTCAGAGTCCAGTTGCTCAGAACTAAAAAGGTAAAGGAAACACTTCAGCTCTCAGGGTGAAAGGTGGGTATTTCAGATTGTTCCCGTAAAGGGAGACAGGATTTCTGTTTTCCTCTAGGCTGAATGCCTTTTTCTTCACTCACTCATTTTAACCCTAGTTCTGCTTCTTGGTACCTCAGGAATGGTGGCCCAGTGGTTTGATGAGCTGGTCACTGCTATGCCAAGAAGGCTTTCCACTTCCTGGCATTCTTTCTTTCTTTTTTTTCTCTATGCAAACATATATTGAAGTAGATTTACAATTATTTGTATCATTTTCTGGGAACACATTTCCAAATCACTAAATAATAGTTATTATAGTATTGTTTATAATACTTATTATTGCATTTATAATATAATATTGTTTATTAGGGTTGTGTCATATTCTGTATTACCAATTTATTAAAAAATTTTCAATTACAGTTTATATTCAATATTACTTTGTATTAGTTTCAGGTGTACTGCATAGTGTTTAGGTAATTTTTACAAAGTGTTCCCCCTGCTATTTCCAGTACTCACCTGGCACCATGCATAGTTATTACACTATTTTTGACTGTATTTCCTATGCTGTACTTTACATCCCCATGACAATTTTGTAACTACCAATCTGTACTTCTTAATCCTTTCACCTTTTTCATCTAGTCCCCTAGGCCCCCTCCTCTGCCAATCATCAGTCTGTTCTTGATGTGTATGAGTCTGATTCTGTTTTGTTTCTTCATTTAGTTTGTTTTTTTAGATTCCCCATTTAAGTGAAATCATATGGTATTTGTCTATTAAACCATTTTCCTTTACTTTGCTCAAACTTTTTACTATTATGAATATCATTTTATCCAAATCTTTGTTAAATTTTGGGATTCTTTAAAAAATATATTCTTATAAAATGAATTTGTTAAGGTTCTTTTCAGAAAGATTGTATCAGTTTGTATACTTAGAAATGTATGAGGCAGTTTCACATTACACAAACAAACAAATCTTTGGTAATTTGATAGAAGAAAATTGTACCTCATTTTAATTTTTGGCTTTCTTTTGTCCTTGCCAATGAAATAGAACATTGTATAAGTTTATTTCCTCTTCCTGTTCTTTTTGTTTACCTACTCTGAAATTGCTATCATGATTGTTACCCAATTCTCATATAAAGTATTTAACCTTTGTATTATTTCTTTAGACATTTATCTTGGGAGATGTAATTTTCTAAAACATTTCTGTTGTCATTATAAATCAGATTCGCCTAAAGTTACTCTTAATTTTCTTATAAGAAGCACTTGCTTGTTTTTGAGAATTTTATCAAGCCTATGTTTCTTTTTGCCTTGGATAGTAAGTTGTTTGTTTGTTTTAAAATCTGGTAACATTCAGCTTTATAAGGGTGAAATTAAAAGTATTTGAAGCTGTACATGAAATCACCTGAGTGAACTAAAAAGTTGATTGCACAGTTATTGAGTCGTAGTTTCTTTTATTTCAGGTACATTTTTCTCTGCTTTTAAACATGTTTAATGAAGATCTTTTTGCTGGTGTTCTAAATGTAAATCTTGATTCAGGTTTTAATTTAAAGTACCAGGGAAGGGTCATTAGAGCAGTGTACTAGGGCATAACGACACTGGCTCAAACAGGTTCCTATGAGCCATTTTTCTTGCAACTCCTTATACAGTTGACCCTGAACACATGGAGGTTAGGCGTGTGAACGTGGTGCAGTCAGAAATCTGTGTATGACTTTTGACTCCACCAAAATATAACTACGAATAGCCTACTGTTGACTGGGAAGCTTTCCCACTAACATAAACAGTCAATTAACAGATATTTTGCATTTATATATTACATAAAGTAAGCTAGAGAAAAGAAAATTTAAGAAAGTCATAAGGAAGAGAAAATACATTTTATAGTATTTATTGAAAAAAATATCCGTGTTTTTTCCCCCCCAATAAATGTGGACCTGTGTGCATTCAATAAAAGTGAAGCCTTGCGTTGAAACCCGTGTTATTCAGGGGTCAAGTGTCGTTTGTTGGAATGTCTGACACCAGCAGTTGGAAGTGCTCTGTTCCCTCTGCACTCCTGCTTTCTGCAGGAGCGACTAGGAAGGGTAGTAGCGGGTTGTCTATGTAGGGGCAGGGCTTTTACACTTGGACTTGCCACCATGCTGTTTCTTAGTTCCCTTGATGTTCAAGCCTGGAAGTTAAATACAAGAAAAGATACCATTTCAACTCTGTAGAAAAGTCCTAGTATTCCTTAAGGCAACATTTTATAACTTTACATTCTCAGAATTAAATTACCTTTCTATTCCTCTCTCCCTCTTTCCCTGAATGGTCTGGTGACGGATTTGAAAATAGTTGCGTGTGTTATTTAGAACCTCATCTTTTCATTAAAAATTGAACAAACTTCACCTTGGCCGGGTGGCTCAGTTGGTTGGAATGTCGTCCTGTACACTAAAAGGTTGCGGTTTTGATTCCCGGTTGGGATGCTTACGGGAGGCAGTGATTTGATGTTTCTCACATCTATGTTTATCTCTCTCTCAAATAAATTAAAAAGACAAACAAAAATATCCTTGAGTGAGGATTAAAAGTTTATTTGAACAAACCTTAACCCCAGAACACCAAAATAATAACACCAAAACCACCCATGAAATTAAAGTCGTTACATTGTCATTTAAGAAATTATGTGATAACCTTCATATCATTTTGGGAAGTAATTTCTGTTTTAACACAGTTAGAAGAGTACTTTTATAAGTCATCACTTTGCTTCAGGGAGGATCTTTCCCACCGAGTGGGTTTTCTGTAGTTTGTAGAAGTGGTGGAGTTGCCTCCAACTTGAGAATTTTTAGTTTCCATGACTTATTCCAGAGTCTAATGGAGGAATTAGAATGGGCAAAAGACAAAAATACTAAGGGATAAATGAGTGAGCAATACATGTCTAGGTGGTGTTGCCAAAGATGTTTGTAAGAGATAATGTTAGAAATGTTATTTTCTCTTTCATGGTGGTTTTGATTATTTTGACTTTGCGTTTTGAAGTGAAATTCACAAAATGGGCTCCCTACTGCATTTGGTTTCACCCATTTTGTCATTTCTCAGTTTTTAATTGGTCCAAAAGCATTGAGAAAAGTAATAACACAGTAGTACAATGTTCACTGAAATAATTTTTAAAATATCATATTACTCATTTGGTGAGTTGTTCCCATAGTTTGTATACGTTTTAGACATTTATCTTTACAACTGTTCATGAGATAAAAATAACTTTCAGTGGTAAGAGAAGAGTCTTATATGTTAGTAGTGACAGTCTAGATTTGGGTTTTAAAAACTTCACATATGTACCATAATTTAGAATAAAATTTTAAGCATTGTTTAGGGGAATTGGGGGCGGGGAGTGGAAATTTAAAAAATCAACTTTGGTCTTATGAGTTATTTTTTTGAGATGGGAAAATACTTCATGAAACATTTTTTTTTCTTCTAGAACCATATTGGAAAATGCCTTCTTACCCTTTGCAGAAAAGCCTATCTATTTTATATGATAAAATCTTATTATATGATAAGTATTAGTGTGCTTAGTTTTTTTAAAAAAAGTCCTAATTTCAAGCATTGGTCTTTTGAGGTTTGGGGGAAAGAGTGACTTTTATAGCATATAGGAAGAAAGACTGGAAATTTCTCCCTTCAGTGGGAAAAATGTTAAATGGCTGGCACTTATTAAATGAATGATCTAAGTATTAATGTGGCTGACGGTTTGTGAAAGTTAAGATACAAGAGTTGAGACTGTTTTCAGGCTGTCTTAATCTTTCCCACTGAAGTTAAGAAATAAATACTTCATGTATATAGAAATCTATAGCCTTTCCCTTCTAGAACATCGTTTGAGTCAGCAGTGGTTGAATGTGGTTGCACTGGGATTCCTGTTTGGGGTTGAGCGAAATGAGTGGGTGGTTTCAGTGTAGTTTCAATGTAGTTAATGCAAATACGTTTTAGAATTGATATTAATTGGCCCTCTTATAGTAGATACCTTTAATGAGGAAGACACTTATTACACTGGTAACTTCTTCACTCCTTAAGAATTTATTGTTGCCAAATAAAAGCTAACTGATATGGAAATCTTATGTTTTGTAGAATTGTTGCCCATCTTGTGATTCAACTTAAATGTACCCTTAAAAAATGAAGTTATGAATAAAAATTAAGTTTTGGTTAATAATTTTTGTGGGTTTTAAAATTTTTTCTTGTTTATATTTAAAGATGACAAGGCATTACCAAAAAGTACTAGAATTCAACTTTTAACTCGCTTTGATCTGGGAGACCTGCCTGGGGAGTACTTTTTATATATTTCAGAAAGGAAGGGAGAAGGAGAGAGAGAAACATTAATGATGAGAGAGAAGCATTGATTGGCTGCCTCCTGCACGCCCCCACTGGGGATCAAGCCCACAGCCCGGGCATGTGCCCTTGACTGGGATCGAACCTGGGACCCTTCAGTCTGCAGGCTGACACTCTATCCACGGAGCCAAACCAGTTAGGGCCCTGGGGAATACTTTAAGTGAGATTTCCACCCCTAAATAGCTTTATTCATCAGACTAGTACAGTGACAGTAAAGGAATAGAATGCTTTAGCCAGTATGACTTCTGGAGTGAGTCACTGGATGAGGGAATAGGTCTCATGATTTTTCATTTTTATTTCTTATTTAACCTCTCTTAAGAACAAACATTCTGAGGTTAGGTGTGGTCAGGGAAGCTAATGGAATTTTAGCAGAAGGGCAGTAAAAAAAAATAATACCATTGTGAAAAGGTTACATTAAATGATTAATATAGAAGTAGAAATATATTGTTGTACCTGAGGAAATGATGAACACTGTTTTGCAAGAACTTGGTATTTCTCTCCAGTCATAATTTAGGCTCTTCACCTAATACTGGCAGGTTAAAGGGAGTGTATGTTAATGAATAATAAAGATATTTTAGGGTGTGATTGATAAAGATAAAGGAATCAGTCAGAGATGGCGAATGCCAGCACTGGTAATGGACTCTGGCCTGAGTTAATGTTCCAGTAGAGCTTGGAGGACAGCCCCAGTCCCATAGAGGTCCCCCATAATCAAAGGTCCTGGTGCTTACTGGATCCTAGGCAGCATGAGCAGTAGCACCCATGACAGGGTTTAGTTCAGAGTAATTAAGTAAACAGTACCAGAAAGTTGAAGTTTTTACATTACAGCTTAATAAGAAGACTTTTATAGGAAAGTATGATTTTACAGAAATGTATACAAAGCAGAGAGAGTGGAGACCATGTTAGACAAGCAAAATGTTCCCAATCAAGTGCTTAAAGTCCCTCAAAGTCCCTGACAAGTCTGAGTTTATAGCAGCATGCACTATGTTTTTGTTTTGGCCAGATTAGCATATTTTCTTGCAAAATTCTCACAAGTGATGCGAAATCCAGTGATAGAATTCCAATTCTGGTCTCACAAACTCCCATCTGGTAGCAGTGCATCTGTTTATTAGGAGTTATCCCCTGAATGTGAGTGATTTCAGTCCTAAGTCACTGCACCTGTTGCTGGGAGGTATGTATTCCAGTCACCAGCCTAAAGCACAGAGAGTTATGGCTTGACATTTTATAGCTGGGGGTGGGGGGGAGGATTGTCTTTTCAAAATCATTTGTTTAGAGAGGAGAAAATGGAGCAAAAGAGTTCATTGTACTCTGAGCACCCCTATTTGGCAGCATTCACATCTGCACAGCACAAAGCTGCAGTATTGATTCTTTGGCTTTCAGGGCCTCCCGCAAGTTTTTTCTTCGATTGTCAGAGTTGCAAGATGGATTGGATTACACTTTGCTTGTTGGGATGCTTATTTTTTTCTTTGCTGAAATAGACATTGGTTGAAAATACAGCTTTGAATAAATGTCATAGTAATAGTGTGATTAAAAGGCTTTAGTTTGTTGATGGAGGAATTGTATTGAATACTTGACCATCAGACACACTGCTTCCTTTCTGTCCTTCTTCCTCTACAACTAGCAGCACACAGTACACCCTGACTATGCCTCCTACATAGGAGTCCCCAAACCTGCTGCTAACTGTCATTGTCATTTGGAGAGGCAATACCATAGCGTTTCAGAACATGAACCCGGGAACTGAATGACCAGCTTTCAAACCTTGATTGATTTCATTCTTACTGAGTGTATGATCATGGGCAATGCAACTTTTCTGTGCCTCAGTTTCTTCCTGTTTAAAATGGTGATAACAACGATACCTATCTCATACAGCTGTCTTGAGGATTTATTGTCAGTGATTGCTTGTAAAGTCCTTAGGAGGACTTCTGGTGATTATGAGTTGATGAGAGTAGCAAATCCTCTCCCTCCCAAACAAGTCTATAACACTGGACAAAATTGTCAACAACCACCATTTTAGGGCCCTGGAAATTAATCAAAGCCATATAATTGGGAAGCATTTAATGGTTAAAAAGTTGATAGAACTTTTGGTGTGAACAATGGCAGTTTAAAGCCTTCCAGCTTGGGGCTGCTCCTGTCCCCCAACTTCGTAGCTGTGTATGTCATTTTGGTCCTTTCATTAGGGTAAGGCTGACCGTGAAATGCAGTGACTCTGCTGCCAGGGGAAGTTGGCTTGATGTGGAGCAGAGCTGGAAACCCATGCCCAGCAGTGTTGTCAGTAAAAGCAGTCAACACTGTGGACAACAGATGGGGAAAACCCGTAGCCCTGCCTGAGATTGTGGTCCCAGGTGGGGAGACTGGAGGGCCAGTCTGAAACTGGGAAATCTTGGGAATAAAAGATCCAAAGTTCTCTCTATGCTTTTTTGATGAACGGGAAACTACACACATGTGTCGAGGAGAAAAATTACCCAGACTGACTAGAAAATGTACTGTTTTCTGAACACTCTTCCTAACTCACACTCAGGTCAGTCAGCAGAGGTTAGACACCTTGTTATGTAGGTTCATGGTTTTTGTGAAAAGTCTCTGCTCCATCATTGGCTGGTCACTAAGCGTGGCAGAGGCAGGGGTGATCCCTTGGAAGCCAGACGAGAAAATAAAAATAAGAACTAAAATAACAACAACAGCAGTCACAACAATAAGGAGAGATTTCTCTATGGGGGAGACCAGCCTGCAGATTTAAATCCAGTCAGGATACTAAAAAGAAAATGTCACAGCAGCAGTGATTCTCAGGGAAAGGAGATCTGAACCAAGTGCTGCTAACAGTATTTTATTTCAAATGCCTAGTTTTCAACAGCAAAACATTAGACGACATGCAGAGAAACAGGGAAGTTGACCCATCCATACTCAGGAGAAAAAACGTTCAATGACAACGTCCTCTGATGTGGGCCCAGAGGTTAGATTTAGCAGCTAAACATTTCAGGGTGGCTGTTAAGAATATGTTCAAAGATTAAAATAAAACTATATTAGAGAATTGAGGGGAAATACGACAATGACTTAAAAATATGTAATCTCAATGGAGATATAAAAACTATTTTATAAAGCCCTTGGAGAAATTCTTGGCACGTCTTAGTTATTTTATATCAGTGTGCTGCAAATAAATTCACATTTTTCCTCCCCAAATACAGATACCTTAGCTTCATCTGAATCCAGAGATTCCGATTAAATAGGTCTAGATTAGGGCTTGAACATCTGTCTTCTTAAAAACACTCAATCAGATGACTCTGATGCAAAGTGGTGTTTGCGAATCAACCATATAGCCTTGGCAAGTTATTTTAAATTTTTTTTCTTAAAAATACCCAATTTAAACAGTTAAGAATTACTCTATGTACAAAGGAAGAAAGTGGGATTAAGAAATAGTGGCCCTACTTGCGATCATTTCTTCTGTGTGACTCAGTATAGTTAAGTCACTAGTCTATACAAAAAAAAAGTGTGTGGGGGAGGGGAGGATAAATAAATGTCTAGGAATAAGGTTTGTTCTGCCTTTCCCTAAAGATTTTCTTAGTTAAAATACTGACTTTTTAAAATTAATAATGATTGCAATATTTTTATTTCAATTATACTGTGCTCCAAAATTTTATATGAGGTCACTTGTTTGAATTTCCACACAGATTTTGCTACAGAAATAAGTGACCTCTCTGAGGCCCTAAAAATATTTCAATTAGCCTGGCCGGCGTGGCTCAGTGGTTGAGCATCGACCTGTGAACCCAGAGGTCACAATTTGATTCCTGGTTAGGACACAGGCCCGGGTAGCGAGCTTGACCCTGGGGGGGGGGGGGGCATGTAAGGAGGCAGCCGATAAATGTTTTTCATCATTGATGTTTCTATATCTTTCTCCCTCTCCCTTCCTCTCTAAAATCAATAAAAATATATTAAACTATTTCAATTAAAACTAAATACTAGTTAAAGCTGGATTATTGGTAAAGGCAGTATAGTCCAGTATCTGAAAATGGAAGAAAGCAATAGTGTACATAAAGTTGACTTGTGAATTTGGGGAAGTTTATAAATAAACTCGTGGAAAGAGTTTGTTTTGACGTTTTCCCAGCTCCGTTTCTGTTTTTCTTCTTCATTGATAGTGCACCTCTCCACATATTTTTAGTAATCTCATAAGACCATAAACCTTCCTAGTGAAAACCTACCAAAGTCGGGGTTTGCCACAATCCCCTAAAGATTTCTGTGCTCCAGATTGTGTCCTTTTCTCTTCATTTCAATTATACCTTTAGTTTTTCTCAGTAGAACTGAGAGGTCAGCCAAGTTTGAGAACTGCAGTTTTCTAAATCGTACTAATGCGTAACCCAGTAACCCTTTTGAAGGATTATTTGCATCTTAGAAAGAGGATGCACATTTATCCAGGTGACGTTCTGTTTCCCTGAATCAGTGAGAGGCATTCTGCAGTAAAAGTTAAAGAGAACAAGGTGTGGGTGTAGGATCAACCTGGACAAAACCCAGCTCTTCACTTTGGCATTTTATATCTTGGAACAGTTTACTTCTGAAGGTTGGCATCCTATCTGATAAAAGAGTAATATGCAAATTAACCATCACTCCGTCACAAAGATGGCGGCGGCCACGGAGCTGGAGCGAGCAGGAGGCTTGGGTTGCCCCCAGGGATGGAAGAAGCCAAGCTTCCCGCCTGCCCTGGCCGGCACTGGGCTCCGCTCAAGGCTACAAAGTTTCAATTATAGAAGATAAATAAATCTCAGATACCTGCTTTATCCTTCCTGGAAAAAGAAAAAGAAAAAAGGAGAGGCTGGGGGTGTGGTCAGCCTGAAAATGGCCATCAGCACCTCACCCAGGCTGGCCAGTCACCCCAGCGGGACCCCCACCCTGATCCAGGACACCCTTCAGGGCAAACGAGCCGGCCCCCATCCATGCACCAGGCCTCAATCCTATATAATAAAAGGGTAATATGCAAATTGACCCTAACAGCAGAAAGACTGGGAATGACTGGTCACTATGACACACACTGACCACCAGGGGGCAGACGCTCAATGCAGGAGCTGCCTCCTGGTGGTCAGTGCGCTCCCAAAGGGGGAGCTCTGCTCAGCCACAAGCCAGGCTGATGGCTGCCAGCACAGCGGTGGTGGTCTCCCGCCTCCTCAGCTGTGCTAAGGATGTCTGACTGCAGCTTAGGCCTGCTCCCCGCTGGCAAGTGGACATCCCCTGAGGGGTCCCAGACTGTGAGAGGGCACAGATCGGGTTGAGGGACACACACCCCCCAGTGCACAAGTTTTTGTGCACTGGGCCTCTAGTTTCTCAATAAAAAGGGATATAATGAGTAATTCATGGGGTGCAGAGTAATTAAATGATAGAGATAAGAAAAAAATAACAAAATTATTTGCTAGTATTTTGTAACAGGAACACTATAGATGGCAATAGGTTGGACAACTGAAATAAAAAATGGAGGCAATGTAGAAGTTTTAGCTGTGGTATCTGACGTATAGGTAGCAAACCAGCATAGTGAAGACCTGATTCTCCCCCACGCAGTTCTTCTTGGCCGTTCTTGGCTTTTTCCGCCTTTACCCGTTCTCCTATGTCCTGTTACTACTTTGGGATCCCTGTTTAAAAAATGGTTAAACCTCAAATTCTAATCTTTTATTTCATTTGGGAATCTTCTTTAGAGCATTCATGAACAGTGGTTAGCTATACTCTGCCTCATGCAATATACATAAATTCATATAGAATTTCTCAGTAAGCACTTCATATACTCATTTTAGAGTCACACAGGTAGGAAAAGTGACATTACAGATGTTTTTAAATCTCTATTCTGTAGATTGACAGAACTGAATCTTAAAGAACTTTTGCCTTTTCTGGGCGTTTCAACTTTCTGGCTCCTTTGAAGGCCCATCTACTGATTGTTGTCAGTTTAAATAAAGTGTGTATTAATTGAAGTAATTTATTGTGCCATAGTATGTTGCTGCCAGAGTGTCTTAGTTATTTTGGAGGGAAACTGCTAAGACAAAAGTATTTTTAAGATAATGCTACTAACAGGAACTTATATATCTACATTAAATGAAAATATAAGGCCAGTGTATAGCCCAGTTTTTATTCAGTTGCATAAATGAAACCTATTTCTTAAATAGTTGTTACATTCTATATTTGTAAAACTTGTCAATATTTATAAATCCATTGATTAAATTTGTTGTTTTTCTTTAAATTAGCTCAAAAAGAACCACTCATTTTCTGATTATGACTAGATTATACAGTGAATATTGTGTTTAGAGTATTTTTTAAATTATCTTATAAAAGTGAATAATTCAGCTAAAGGTACATATGTATGAAGAAATTCTTGACTCATCCTAAAGAGCCAAGCGTTTAAATTAGGATATGAATGGATAACTTAAAAAACTGTTTGTGACATGTCTTGCTATTATTTTAAAATGCCTTTAAATAGCATACTTCATAAATAAGTTAATTTAGCCCTAACAAGTTTGGCTCAGTGGATAGAGCATCGGCCTGCAGACTGAAGGGTCCCAGGTTCGATTCCAGTCAAGGGCATGTACCTTGGTTGCGGGCACATCCCCAGTAAGAGGTGTGCAGGAGGCAGCTGATCGATGTTTCTAACTCTCTATCCCTCTCTCTTCTTCTCTGTAAAAAAATCAATAAAATATATTTTAAATAAATAAATAAGTTAATTTAACCTAAATTTATTTTTTTCCAGGTTTCAGCCGAGCAGCTTTGCCATTTGGGTTAGTTCGGCGAGAATTGTCCTGTGAAGGTTATTCTATAGATCTGCGATGTCCGGGCAGTGATGTCATCATGATTGAGAGCGCTAACTATGGTCGGACGGACGACAAGATTTGTGATGCTGACCCATTTCAGATGGAGAATACAGACTGCTACCTCCCAGATGCCTTCAAAATTATGACTCAGAGGTAAACATTCATGTGTTACTATCCTATTGTAGCTACTACATCTAAATTGGTAAAATTATTATTCCAGAGTAAATGGGAACAGTCTATATTTCAGTCTATTAAATTGAATTAGGATTTTACCTACTGATGTTGATTGCTACTATGTAAGTTTTTAATATTTAAATCTTTATTGTTTTGATATAGATTTGCATATCACAAGGAATATGTAACACATACAGTACTTTGATTTTTAAAAAATATAAAGGTTATGAATATGTAATTTCAAATGTAATCTTGTTTTTTAGGGCTTCAGATTCTGAAATATTTTCTTATATCAAGAATATTTAAATATCTGGGTCTGGCAATATTTGGACCTTAATTTTAAAAATTAATACACTTTATTTTTTATAGCAGAAAATATAGAGTTAATATACCCCCATTCCCAAATGTGCACAACCTCTCTATCAACATTTCACACCACGGTAATACATTTGTTAAAATAAATGAACCACATTGACACATCATTATTATCCCAAATCCATAGTTTACATTAAGGTTCACTCTTGGTTTTGTGCTTTCTATTGGTTTTGATGAATTTATGACGTGTCCACCATTGTAATACAGCAGTAGTCCCCCTTATCTAACCAGGGGATACCTTCCATGACTCCCAATGGATGCCTGAAACCTAGATGGTACTGATAGTACTGAACCTTACATATACTATGTTTTTCCTTTCTAAGTATATCTTTTCACTGAAAGAAAGCACTTATGGCCTCTCTTTGGAATATCTTAATTGCCAGCATCACCATTCTTGCACTTTGGGGCCTTTATTTTAAAGGGTTACTTGAACATAAGCCCTGAGATACCAAAATAGTAGATCTGATAACCGAGATGCTACTAAGTTGGGTAGTATATGCAGCGTGCATATGCTGGACAAAAGAATGATTCGTGTCCCCAAAGGCACTCAGAATGGAGCACAGTTTAAAACTTATCAATTGTTTATTTCTGGAATTTTCCATTTAATATTTTTGGACCATAGTTGACTGCAGGTAACTGAAACTGTAGAAAGTGAGTTTGTGTGTGTGGGGGGGGGGGGGATAGCGGGGGTGCTACTATATCTTATAGAATAGTTTCACTGCCCTAAAAATCCTCTGTGCTTCACCTGTTTATTCCTTCCTCCCTGCTAACCCCATGACAACCATTGACCTTTGTATTGTCTCATAGTTTTGCCTTTTCTAGTATATCACACAGTTGGAATCATACAGTATATAGCCTTTTCAGATTGAGTTCTTAGTAATATGCATTTAAGTTTCCTCCATGTCTTTTCATGGCCTAATAGCTCGTTATTATAGCATTAAATAATATTCCATAGTCTGGATATACACAACACCCACAGATAGACACACCTACACACATTTATTTGGGTGATACCATTGATTAATTTTTTGTTTTAAAAATGATTTGTTGGAAAGTGGTTAAAACTTTATATAAATTATATTTCTTAAATGGACATTTGACTTCCTACATAGGGAGAGAATAAAAAAAATTGCTGACCTTGGGTGTCTCCTTTCTTCTCCCTTAGCCCAGAGCACCTACCTCTTGGCATCTATTTTTTCCTAAATTTTGGTACTATTGGCATTTTAATTAGATTTTCTCATATGTGTTAAAATTGAGGTTAGTTATGGTTGAATTAGTGCAGTTAATATCCATCAATCACAGATATTTAGAACATAGAGACTCTCTGAAGAAAAACTTAACTACCACAGACTTTATTGTACATTGTTGCTTTTTATTTTGTTTATTAAGAAAACCCTTCATCTTTCTTTTCAAAGCCTTTACCCTCTTCTCCTTTTTTCCCCTCTGATCACAATATTCTGTCTAGTTTAATAATTAACCATTTATTCATTCTTTACATGTTGATCTAACAGTTCTATGGAAGTGTTATGATCTGAGTATTAGAAGCAGGTCAGAGAGAAATGAAAAGTGAAGAATTATTCAGTATAATTACCTGTTTTTACTAAAGCAGTGGGAGTTATAGAAAGAATCTAGAAGAATTGGCTTTGAGGAATTGTGCATTGTAGGTAACTTATCTTTGTATGTGAGATAATACATTTTAAATACACAGTTGAATAGCTAGCAAATATGTTGAAAGGTCAGTGGTGAGCAGACAGGTTAAATAGCCATCTCAGACAATGATAAAGAAAATTGAGTTTATTTAAGGAAAAGGGGATGGGAGATGGGAGTTTCTAAAGGGAAGGCACTGAGCCAAAGGGTATTGGGTTCATGATGGCAGCAAAAATGTACTCAGGACAGTGACACAACGAAGGGCATAGAGGAGGCAACAGGAAAGCTCAGGCTGGGCTGCTTTGGCTCACTGAGACGTCAGAGACAGGGGGGCCTTGGAGACAGGTTCAGGGGACCAGCCCGTTGCTCCCCTGGTTGCAAGTCTCATGGAGTCTCTTAGTGGGTACGTGCATGTGGGAGATTGGCAGGGGCATGCTCCTTGGAGGGAGAGAGTGCACTGGGTCCTTTGTCCTGAGCATATTTATCTCTTTCTTGCAGGTGGGGATCTTAGGGGAAGTCTCAGGGGAGGGTCTTAATAGAATATTCATCAGCTTTCCAGGTGTGCAGTTTCAGAGTCATGGTCTCTGCTGATTGGTGCCAGGGCAGGGGATCATTAGTCAGTGTAGCTGGTCCTGAGGCAGCCACAACATCACTTGTCTGGTTTTGTTGCTTTTCTTGGCCTGGAGCAGAAATACAACTGAGACCTAGATGTCATTTGTAGGGAGGAAAAGGTCGGGGCGGGGGGAGGGGTCTAAACTGCATGACCAGTGGTATGCTACAGGAGGATAGGTTACCCTGGGGGCTAGGTTCTTGTTTTGCCAGTTTTGCCCCTTACTAGGCATCTGAGACTTTCCACCCTGGTAAGTTTCTATACCTGGCCCATCCTTGCTCTGCTCATGTCTAACATACATGTCTTGTCATACTTATAAGTAACATTATAGGAAATATACAAGACAGACATGAAGTTAGTTATTTTTATTGTTTTAATAGAGGCCTGGTGCACGAAATTCCCTCAGCCTGGCCTTGCTCCCTCTCCACAATACAGGACCCTCAGGGTATGTCGGGCCTAAACCAGCAGTCAGACATCCCTCTTGAAATCTGGGACACTGCATGCACCAGTGACCATACTTTTCATACAGGTGAAAAGCATATTGCTGTTGTATGGGCAGTTACATTTTTTTGCCCTGATTATAAAATGTAGTATATAACATGATCCTTCTGAGGTACTAGTACCATTTTCCCCATCTATGGATGGAAAAACTGAAGCAGAGAGAAGTTAAGTAATTGGCTTTGTCACACAGTTATAATTGTCAGAATCAGGGCTGACCACAAAATGTGCAAGACAGAGTCCATGCATGTCATCGCTGCATCATCCTGTTTTTTCAGTGGTAGAGTAGTCTTGCCAGGTTTTAATTTTTAAATCTAAGAGACTGTTCCCAATATATGCGATAGGGTCCCTAGGCCTGGCCAGCGATCAGGGGCAATCTGTGGAGCGACCGGTGGGGCAATTGGGGGGCCCCGCTGGCACCCGCCTTGGCTGGCGGCCTCGCGCCACCCGCTCGCCAGCCCAAACTGGGGGCAGCTCCTGTGTTGAGCGTCTGCCCCCTGGTGGTCAGTGCACGTCATAACGACCGGTCGTTCCACTGTTCGGTCGATTTGCATATTATGGTTTTATTATATAGGATTATGTTATAAAAACAGGACTGCATTTTTTTAAATAAATTCCTTTGAAAGGAAATGGAGTTTTGAGGTACTTAAATTCTGTAAAATCATACAGTTGTTTTCTGTACCTTTATTATCAAAATCTCTAATCAAATTACGTGTATTAATGTAAATAAGAGGTCAATTCCAAAACTGACTATAGAAACCCCATTTCTAAATTGTATTATACTGGTGGCTTATAATTATTTAATCACCACAGTGACAGTTTAAACATGAACACTTTATTTATGAGGAAGACAGAGTTAAATAACTTAAAAATGAGTGTCATAGTGGTAGCTTATAATTTCTCCATTCTGTGTATGTAAATAAATCTTTAAGGCAGTCTGTCACATTTGACTGTTATTTGGTTACAAATAGCTATAAGAAAAATAGGAAGACAATATTTGTGCAGCTGAATTATTACTGAATAATTTTTGAGTGTATATACTGCTTGTCCCTGCTTTTTTAAATTTAAAAATACTTTCAGTACAAATAAAGTAAAAGTTATTTTCACCAAACTCCTAATAATTTGGCAATTTTTCCTATTCATAGTCATCAAAAATGTGATATTCAATAGAGTAAAAAAGCCTTTTTTTTTCTCTTTAATGTAGAAAATTTCTCTCTGGGAAGCTCTACGCACTAGAATTTTTCTATTAAGTTTGAAAGTCCCCGTTTTCTCCCTGTAATGATGGAGATTGGCACAGAATTTTCTATCACTTTAGCAGTTGTGAGGCAAGTAAATAAACACACTTGTAATTCTGAATGTGGTGACCGTAAAAGTGTTGTTATTCCTTCTTCGTTTTCTATTTCTTGATCATTGAAAGTGTGAAACCAAGAGTCTATTAGTAACTCATAGTATACTTGTCTTATAAGTACACCAAATGGCTCAATCCAGAAGGTGAGAAATTACATTCCTTTTTAAAACGATATGTACTTTAATATTTTATAAAATAATCACTATTAGGGATAATTTTTTACCACTCTGAAGACAGTAGTGGGGTAACTTAAAAAAAATATGAACTGTTGCAACAGCTTGAATTATTAAAGGCAAAAATTACCCAACTACTTCTCTGAGGTATTTGATGAATAAGTAAATTAGAATTTGCCTGCAATATTGGTTCTTTGCAGCACTTGGGTACAATCTAGTTCATGTCTTACAGTGATGGGTTAAATTGTACCAATCTAGATCATCCTCTTTGGCATTGCTTTCAACTGTCTATCTGTTCATGTTCTTCGCTCTAAGAATCTGCGCATTCTCATCTAGGTAGTTTGCTGCCTAAGATTTTTCTCTATAGAATGTCCTTAAGTTTTTAGCATTTTGGCCTAGAGATCTGAAAGTAAATGTTTATTGTTTTTGTTTTTGATATTAAAGGTAAGGTTAAGGTGCATGGGTATTAGGTTCAGTTTTAGAGTCTTAACTCGTACTGTCAGTGTACCTCTGTCAATACAAAGAGTATGTACTGCTCCAAAATTAGTATGTACTACTCTCAAGAAGATGGTAAGGATACATGCCTCAGTTTTTCTCTCTGGTAGGAAAGGTATAACACGTGTAAATGATTCAAAGATAAGCGTGTGTGTGTGTGTGTGTGTGTGTGTGTCAAAATTGCTGGAGGAAAATAGTGTCCTAGACTTACAGAATTAACTTAGCTCCTTAAAAGCTTTTAGCCAATTATTATTATTTTTTTAGCTCACAATATAGATAACAACTGACTAGAACCTCATAGCAAAACTAACTATATTGGGGTTCTTATTAAATAAATAAAATCGAGTCTATTTTTGGTTGTTATACTACCCATCTAAGGACTCCTCTAAGTTTATTTGGGAACAGGTTGGCGTATAAAAATAAATAGTTTGCCAAGTAGTTATAGTTTACAAGAGTTAGCACTCACAAGAGTGGTGAGAGAACATATAGATGAAGCAGACATAGAGTTGATAGTACAAGTGAACAGAGGATAGTACCCTCAGAGTTCATGTGGTTTGAGTACGCTAAAGCCCTGGAGAACGCCTGCATTTAGGGCAGAGATAGAGTTACCATCCAGGAAACAGAATGGGCACAGGAGGAGATGTCTCGTAAGCTAGCGGCAAAGTATAAGACACATACATATTTTTTCTCTTGTTTATTTAGAGGATTTATTTATTCTATTTAGAGAGCTCCAATAAAATAACCCATTGAAATTTTCAAGATAGTGTTTCTTCAGGATAGAAATCAAGAAAGCAGCATTCAGCCTTGCACAGACCAGAAGAATCAGGTGGTCAGCCAGACAATACTTGTGTACAATTTAGTTAAATTAAGCTAAGGAAGTGCCAAAACTTACTTTAGAGTTTAGATCATTTCCACAAAGGTTAGGATGATGGAAGTGAGTTCAAATATCTAGGAACCAAATTAATCAACTCCCATCATGTACCCCGTTCAATAACTTCTATCCTTGAATTTCTAAACCGACCAGTGTCCCAACCTGTTATCTCCAAGTATAATAACTCCATTTTATTTTTAACATTTTAACCCAGCAGCAATTCAGGTGGTGACAATTTCTTGTGTGCATGACAATTTGAAAAAACTGCGTTGTTGTATATGTATGTGTGTTACTTTTTCTGTCCTGGGGTTCTTTACATCACAGTGGATGCAGAGTGAGATGGAACGTTGAGTGCATACTCCCAGTGTGCAGTTAGAAGAAAGGACCATGCATGTCTTAGTCTGGAATAAACAGAATGACCTTTCCCTCTGTCTCTCCACTTCCCTTCTTGCTGCCTTACCAGGCAAGGCACATAACAAGGGACCCTTTATGGGAGGGGAAAAGCATACACAATTGTTTCTATTTTAAGAGAGTTATTAAATAGCAGATTGTTATAGCTGCTGAGGAACTTGGGACTCGTGGTATCCAACACCCTTATTGCTCTTGGGGAATCAACTGTCATTGCAGACAGTACACTTGTTTCATACTGCATTCCCTCCCCCCCACTCCCCATCCACAGGATGCATTCTAAAGCCCACAGTGGATGCCTGAAACTAGGGTTAGTACCAAGCCCTATATAGCCTATGTTTTTTTCTATACATACAAGGGTGGGCAGAAGTTGGTTTAGAGTTGTGAGTACACAAAACACAGAGTTTATTCTTGTATTATTATTTATTATACAAATAAATATTGTATTATTTTCCATACGAACAACTTTAAACCTCCTTTTACCCACCCCTGTACATACCAATGATAAAGTTTAATTTATAAATTAGGCAAAGTAAGATGAACAGTAACTAATAAAATAGAAGAGTTACAACAATATACTGTAATAAAGTTATGTGAATGTGGTCTTTCTCAAAATACCTTATTGTACTATACTTACTCTTCTTTTGATGATGTAGGATGATAAAATGCCATACCTATTTCTGAATCTATGTATCCATCCTTACTTGCATTAAATAAATAGCTTGGTGTTACTCATTTCAACGATCCCTTGTTGAAGTCTTTATATAGGCTCAGTGTTTTCTGGTACAACATGTTACTATCGGTCAGAACATGTTTTGTGATCATGTTTGCCACCACAAATTTAATGCCTTTTCTATCCTAATTAAGTACTGCTACACACTGTGGCCTTACTTTGGCAGTTTGAGGTGTGACAGCAAAACTATCATGGATTTTCCCCTTCTTCATGACTTCACTAGTGGAAGATTCATTGTTACCATGGATCTTAGCAATCTCAGCATGTGGTGTGTTTCTTTTCTCATTAAGTCAAGAACTTTAACCTTTTCACTTGAAGGTAGCACTTTACAGCTTCTCTTTGGCGTATCTGAATCACCAGCATCACTACTCTTGTGCTTGGGGCATTACTAACTAAAATAATAGTGACTTAAACACAGACAGCACTGCGATACCAAGACAGTTGCCCCCAGACAGCTACCGAGTGACTAACAGGTGGGTAGCATACAGAGCCTGGATACTCTGGCAAAAGAATGATTCATGTCTCCCGTGGGGCAGAGTGGGACCGCAGGAGATTTTATCATGCTACTCAGAATGTCACACGATTTAAAACTGAAGAATTGTTTAGGTCTGGAATTTTGCATTTAATCTTTTTGGACTGCGGTTGAGAGCAGGTAACGAACCCAGAAAGCAAGACCGTGGATAGCTGTGAGAGGTGGAGGCAACGGTATATTCTCCTCATTTAAAAAAAATCCTTGGGAAGGAATGGCAACATGATATTCTTTTTATTATTTTGTGAACCTTTAAAAAGGTTGAATTATTTGTCACAGGGTCTGAATCATCAACTTGTCCATATCTATAACCTCATTAAGTGTGGCATGAAAATTTATTCTTGAATAATAAGCAATTATTCTTAAATAATAATTTCTTATCTGTGTTTTAAAATATATACTTTTGTTATTCTTAAGTATTCTAACAGATATTAAGGGTGTGTGAAATATTTAAAGACAGGAGGTACATACACCTAAAACCTTTCTAGGATGACTATTGGGAGCTTCTCAGAATTTAACCATGAAAATCCATTAAAATGCAGTCACAGTTCTGCCACTGTTCTCTGGCAGACATCCTGATTATAGATTTTAGTGTGGGTATACTCTCTTTGACATATGGCCCTCTCAACTTCCATATTGATCTTTCAGTCTTCATAAAGAAGCTTTGTATTAAAGCCCGAGCTATATGAGTTTTTTAATTTAGATGTTTTTGTTTTCGGATGTCTCTTTATAGGTAACAATAAACTTCAAACCCCTTTCTAAGATGTTCACATTCTTTTCTTTTTAAATGGTTTTATTGATTTCAGAGAGGAAGGAAGAGGGGGAGAGAAATAGAAACATCAATGATGAGAGAGAATCACTGATTGGCTGCCTCCTGCACACCCCACACTGAGGATTGAGCCCACAACCTGGGCATGTGCTCTGACCGGGAATCCAACTGTGACCTCCTGGTTCATAGGTCGATGCTCAACCATTGAGCCACATCAGCCTGGCCACATTCCTTCCTATTTATGGCCTTCTCTTGGAAAAAATACTTGCCCAATCTGCATTTTTACCCAATTCAATGTTTCATAATATTTTATTCAAAATACTTATTGGTCAGGGATACTTCTCTCTTGCTTAGTATATTTATTCCGTGTACCTATTTATTCTCATAGGAGGTAAGCCTGCCATTTCTGAGAAATTACATTCTTACCTTTATGCTCTTTATCCCAAGTGCATTTATCTATCTGTAGTGTCAGGCTTACCAACCATTTCTCCATTAAGATGAAATGTATCTTGGGAAAAATTAGTAACTCAGATTCTACTATCTCATCATCTCTGTGTAATAACTTAGGTTATTTTCTGTTAGGTGATGGATTTCCACTGATTCTTTTACTTGTGGCTGAGCTGTTTTAAGACAACTAACTGGAATTATAAGCAACTCTCCTTAGCCAAGGATTGGGAGGTTACTAGTATAGACTCTGGAACATTTGTACAGTAATAAATAATCATTAAAGCTCTAATTGGCATATCTAATTGGACACATACTTTGCATGTCACTTACTGATGGACATTTAAACCAAAGCACTTATTATAGAAAGGGGAGACTATTGGCAGTAATAAACATGAACCATATTAAACAGTCACATTTAGTGTGCAAGAAAGACTAATGAATTATAAAATGAATTAGAAGACAAATCATCTAAATATCCCTTACAACCCTGCTTAATTAGCAAATGTAGAAGAAACAATGTCACATCAAAGATTCTGCCCTACAGGGGCCTTTGTTTCTCCTTTTAAAATGAACCTTAGTAAAATAACTCTACATGATAATGAAGACTAAGAGTGAAAGTGTAAATGGCTGGTTTTCAGTGGTATTTCTGGTTAATATGTGGGTTTTTATCTTTTATACTAGAGGCCCAGTGCACGAAATTCGTGCAGTGGGGGTGGGGGGGGGGGTGTCCCTCAGCCCAGCCTGCATCCTCTCCAATCTGGGATCCCTCTCACAATCCAGGATTGCTGGCTCCCAACCGATTGACTGCCTGCCTGCCTGATTGCCCCTAACCACTTCTGCCTGCCAGCCTGATCACCCCCAACCACTCCCCTGCCAGCCTGATCGACGCCTAACTGTTTCCCTGCTGGCCCGATTGCCCGTAACTGCCCTACCCTGCAGGCCTGGTTACCCCCTCTGCCCTCCCCTGCTGGCCTGATTGCCCACAACTGCCCTTCCCTTCTGGCCATCATGTGTCCACATGGGGGTGGCCATCTTGTGTGTTGGAGTGATGGTCAGTTTGCATATTACCTCTTTATTAGATAGGATTTTGTCCATTGGTCAAGGAAGTCAAGACCATTTTCTTTAGGGACACTACATTGCTGATCTTCAGTATTTCCTATGGATTATTCAGTGAAATTAATTCTTAAAAGTAATGACATACCTCATTTCAACTCTGTTGATTTTGCTTCAGTTTTTATTTTTAGTAGTTTGCCTTTATTTTTTAAACCAAAGTTGAGAAGTGAATAGATAAAAACAAATGTGGACATTTATTTGACATACCCATTTCAATAATATAATAATTTTTTCATAGTCTGAGTATTATTTATTCCAGCTCTCTCATTTTAAAGATGAGTGTTACAAATGAGGTGACAATAATATTTCAATAGTACATATATTGTTATATACCTTGTAGTTTTTTACTCAGACCATTCCCTACTACACACTGAAATATTGCTTTGTGGCCCTGGCCAGTGTGGCTTGGTTGAAGTGTCATCCCTTACACTGAAACGTCATAGGTTTGCTTCCTGGGAAGGGCACATACCCAGGTTAAGGGTTCGATCCTCAGTCGGGGTGCACACATGAGACAACCAATCTATGTTTCTCTCTCGCACCAATGCTTCCTCTGTCTCTCTCTCCCTCCCTCTCTCTCTCTCACTAAAAAAATCAATAAAAAACATCCTTGGGTGATGATTACAAAAATAATAATAAAGTATTGCTTTTGTAAAGTAAATTTAAATTAATTATGTTAATTGACAGAAATCAAGTCCAATTCAGTGTTATATTACTAAAACATACTAGACAGTCAAATGTTAAATAACTAAAGGAAAACATTCAAATACCCATTTGAGTGTTTTGTTTTGGATATAAATGATATAAATGTGATTTCTTTATAGGGCGTATCTGCTTTCTGATGTCATAATACTAGTGTCAGTGTAGAAATATGGCTTACAAGCATCTTAAAGACAACTATACTTTGAACAAATATAAATAGATATTTAATTACAGCTGTAGAGAATAGAAATTGAATTTTATTTTATAGTTTCAAAATAAGGCATAGTCACTATTTTTCTTTTGTATTTGGCTTTTTCTGCAGTTTCTCCCTTCTCCCTCCAAACACTTACTAGTATAGTCAAGTGCTACTGAAATGTAATATGATGCATATTTTCTGCCAGTATAAAAAAAGAAGATCAAATTATGAATTGTAACTTCAGTTAATAATTTGGATTTATTTTTCATATGTAGTACAACTTCATATTCTGATGTTTATTACTAGTAAATAAATATATATAATTCATTTAAAGCTTTGGGAATAATTTCACTGTCTGGAAATATACTGTTTATTTAATACATTTTTATTATATAGTAAATAACAACCCAAATATAATTTAAATAAAGGTGGAGAAAGTTCCTTTTTCA